>NC_134358.1:295009113-295309113 GCF_048569485.1 Anomaloglossus baeobatrachus | reverse complement strand
CCTTTTTTGACATAGCAAAAGATCGGCCAAATTATGTAATCTGTAAAATTTGTCATGATTCTGTTAGTAGAGGGCAAAACCTCAGCAGTTTGACAACTTCTTCCATGAATCGTCACATGAATAAATATCATATGTCCCGGTGGGAAGCTCACCGTGCTGCAATGCGGCCTAGCGAAGCGAACCATCCACCGCCTGCCCCTTCTAGTGCATCCGTGCGCTCTTCATCTTCTAGGACTGTGGGGACAGCTGTCACACCTGATTTTCCACGCACAACTTCCACCACTGTGACCGCAACAGGCAGTTTGCTTGGTAGGTCGTCAGTTGGTTTGGAAGGGGAACAAGTACGTGTGTACAGCTCTCTCAGACATCGATAGCACCAACGTTGGATGAAGGCGACATCATGTCTACGCCTGCACTTTCCACACAAAGCTGCATTTTTCCAGGGACACCCTACTCAACACCGTCTACACACAGCAGCCAGATCTCTGTCCCTCAGATGTGGACAAATAAAAGTCCATTTCCTGCGACCCATGACAAAGCTAAGAGGTTGACTTTATCCCTCTGTAAGCTCTTGGCAACCGAAATGCTGAAATGGTGGACACACAGGATTTTAGAGACCTTATGTCTGTCGCTGTGCCCCAGTACCAGATGCCTAGTCGCCACTACTTCTCTAAGAAAGGTGTGCCCGCGCTACACAAGCATGTCGGACACAACATCACCACTTCCTTGAGAAACTCTGTGTGTCAACGGGTGCATTTCACCACCGATACTTGGACCAGTAAGCATGGACAGGGACGTTACATGTCACTGACTGGGCACTGGGTAACTATTGTGATAGATGGTGAAGGGTCTGCTGCACAAGTCTTGCCGTCCCCACGACTTGTGTGTCAATCCTCTGTCTGTCCAAGTTTCGCCACTGCTTCTGCCTCCTCCACCTCATCCTGGTCCTCCACCTCCGCCCCAAGCCTGCCTGGTCAGGCCACCAGCGTTTGCACTGTGGAGAAGGAATCACGCACCCCTCATTACTATGCTGGCAGCAGAGCGCAACGGCATCAGGCGGTCTTTAGCTTGACATGTCTTGGGAATAGGAGTCACACAGCTGAGGAGTTGTGGTCAGCTCTGTGGTCCGAGTTTAATAAATGGTTGTCTCCACTCAACCTGCAGCCTGGTAAGGCCATGTGCGACAATGCTGCAAACCTGGGTGCGGCCCTTCGCCTGGGCAAGGTGACACACATGCCTTGTATGGCTCACGTGTTGAACCTTGTTGTCCAGCAATTTTTAACACACTATCCCGGCCTAGATGGCCTTCTGACAAGGGCACGAAAACTGTCTGCTCACTTCCGCCGTTCAACCGCCGCACCTGAGCAACTTGCATCGCTCCAGAAGTCTTTCGGCCTGCCGGTTTATCGCCTGAAATGCGATGTGTCGACAAGCTGGAATTCGACTCTCCACATGTTACAGCGACTGTGGCAGCACTGCCGAGCTCTGGTGCAATACGTCATGACGTATAGCCTGGGCCAAAAAGATGCAGAGGTGGGGAAGATCACCCTGATGGAGTAGTCTCAGATCAAGGACCTATGCACCCTTCTGCACAGTTTCGACATGGCGACGAATATGTTTAGCGCTGACAATGCCATTATCAGCATGACAATTCCAGTCATTTACATGCTGGAGCACACGCAAAACACTATTCGGAGTCAGAGGGTGAGACAACAGGAAGGGGAGGAACTACAGGAGGATTCATATGCACAAGACACAACAACATCACCAAGGTCCAGACGTTCATCATCACCAACGCGGCAGGCATGGGACCATGGGGGACAGGGATCAACAAGAGCGCATGGTAGCAGGCGAAATGTTGAGGAAGGTGCAGGAGAACATGAAGAAATGGATGACGAACTGTCCATGGACATGGAAGACTCAGCGGATGAGGGAGACCTTGGTCAAATTTCAGTTGAAAGAGGTTGGGGGGAGATGTCAGAGGAAGAAAGAACGGTTAGCACCTCTATGCCACAAACACAGCGTGGACTTGGTCCGCATGGCTGCGCAAGACACATGAGCGCCTTCTTGCTGCACTACCTCCAACATGACCCTCGTATTGTCAAAATTAGAAGTGATGATGAGTACTGGCTTGCCACACTATTAGATCCCCGGTACAAGTCCAAATTTTGTGACATAATTCCAGCCATAGAAAGGAACGCACGTATGCAGGAGTATCAGCAGAAGCTGTTACTCGATCTTAGCTCGGCTTTTCCACCAAACAACCGTGCAGGTGCAGGAAGTGAATCTCCCAGTTGTAACTTGACAAACATGGGACGGTCTCGTCATCTTCAACAGTCTACCCGTACCAGTATCACCATATCTGGTGCTGGTAACAGCAATTTTATGGAATCTTTTCATAATTTTTTTAGACCGTCCTTTGCAAGGCCACCAGAGACAACAAGTCTGACACATAGTCAACGGCTGGAGAGGATGATACAGGAGTATCTTGAAATGAACATTGATGCCATGACTTTGCAAATGGAGCCTTGCTCATTTTGGGCTTCAAATCTTGAAAAATGGCCAGAGCTCTCAACTTACGCCTTGGAGATTTTGTCGTGTCCAGCTGCCAGCGTTGTCTCTGAACGTGTCTTCAATGCTGCTGGGTGTGTGCTGACAGATAAGTGCACGCGTCTGTCCAGTGACAATGTGGACAGACTAACGTTCATCAAAATGAACAAGTCATGGATCCACAAGGAATTTACTACCCCTGTGTCATCCTGGGGAGAGTAAATGCTTGTGGATTTGGAATGTGCTTGATGCAAATCAAAACATCCTGTTTGCAACTAGGGCACAAGTGCTGCCAGTGAAGGGGTGTCTGTGTGGCCCAATTTTTGGAAAAAAGGGAGACTCCGCTTGGAGTAACCCTTGCTTGCTGTGTTTTTTAAAAGGAGCTAAGATGAACAAATCATGGTTCAGCAAAGACTTTGCTACCTACCCCGGTGTCATCCTGGGGACGGTTAAGAATGGCGTATTTTTGAATGTGCTTGATGCAAATCTAGCTGTGAAGTGTACAACTGGGGCACAACTGCTGCCACTGAAGGGGTGGGTGTGTGTGGGGCCCAATTTTTGGAAAAAAGGGAGACTCCGCTTGGAGTAACCCTTGCTTGCTGTGTTTTTTAAAAGGAGCCAAGATGAACAGAGCTGGGATCAGGAAAGACTTTGCTACCTACCCAGGTGTCATCCTGGGGACGGTTAAGAATGGCGTATTTTTGAATGTGCTTGATGCAAATCTAGCTGTGAAGTGTACAACTGGGTCACAACTGCTGCCACTGAAGGGGTGGGTGTGTGTGGGGCCCAATTTTTGGAAAAAAGGGAGACTCCGCTTGGAGTAACCCTTGCTTGCTGTGTTTTTTAAAAGGAGCCAAGATGAACAAGTCATGGTTCAGCAAAGACTTTGCTACCTACCCCGGTGTCATCCTGGGGACGGTTAAGAATGACGTATTTTTGAATGTGCTTGATGCAAATCTAGCTGTGAAGTGTACAACTGGGGCACAACTGCTGCCACTGAAGGGGTTAGTGTCTGTGTGGCCCAATTTTTGGAAAAAAGGGAGACTCCGCTTGGAGTAACCCTTGCTTGCTCTGTTTTTTTAAAAGGAGCCAAGATGAACAAGTCATGGTTCAGCAAAGAGTTTGCTACCTACCCCGGTGTCATCCTGGGGACGGTTAAGAATGGCGTATTTTTGAATGTGCTTGATGCAAATCTAGCTGTGAAGTGTACAACTGGGGCACAACTTCTGCCACTGAAGGGGTGGGTGTGTGTGGGGCCCAATTTTTGGAAAAAAGGGAGACTCCGCTTGGAGTAACCCTTGCTTGCTGTGTTTTTTAAAAGGAGCCAAGATGAACAAGTCATGGTTCAGCAAAGACTTTGCTACCTACCCCGGTGTCATCCTGGGGACGGTTAAGAATGGCGTATTTTTGAATGTGCTTGATGCAAATCTAGCTGTGAAGTGTACAACTGGGGCTCAAGTGCTACCACTGAATGGGTGGGTATGTGTGGGGCCCAATTTTTTGAAAAAAAGGGAGACTCCGCTTGGAGTCACCTTGCGGTGTTTTACATGATTTTGATGAAGGGCGTGCCATGCCTATATCTGTGTCTCCTCCTCTTTTCCTTGTCCAGATCTTTTGTTTTCACATGAGTATATGTCCTTGTCACTTTCCCATGTGTTTGTGTTGTGTTGTGAGTTGTTTGTCACCTTTTGGACACCTTTGAGGGTGTTTTCTAGGTGTTTTTATGTGTTTGTGAATGCCTGCCATTGTTTCCTATGCGGTTCGAGTTCGGTTCGTCGAACGTTCGACGAACTGAACTCGAACGGGACCTCCGTTCGATGAACAGAACTCGAGCCGAACCACGACCGGTTCGCTCATCTCTAGTCAAGAGTATAGCGGGCTTTACACGCTGCGACATCGCTAGCAATTGCTAGCAATGTCAAGTGCGATAGAACCCGCCCCCGTTGTGTGTGCGATATTGTGTGATCGCTGCGAACATTATCGCTACGGCAGCGTCACACACACATACCTGTGCAGCGACGTCGCTGTGACTGTCGAGTAATCCCTCCTTCAAGGGGGAGGTGCGTTCGGCGTCATAGCGACGTCACTGCGGCGTCACTAAACGGTCGGCCAATAGAAGCGGAGGGGAGGAGATGAGCGGGACGTAACATCCTGCCCACCTTCTTCCTTCTGCATTTCCGGCGGGACGCAGGTAAGTAGATGTTCGTCGCTCCTCCGGTGTCACACACAGCGATGTGTGGTGCCGCAAGATCGAGGAACAACATCGCTAATAAGCAGACGATTTTTGGTTTCAGGACGACCTCTCCACGGCAAATGATTTTGACCTATTTTGCGATCGTTTAAGGTCGCTCGTAGGTATCACACACTGCGATCTCATTAATGAAGCTGGATGTGCGTCACAAACCTGTGACCCCGACGATAATTCACTAACGATATCGCAGCGTGTAAAGCCCCCTTCTGTGTTGACAATCAGGTGAGGAGTAGAAGGACAAAGGTGTCTTGCATGGTGGTGGGAGTGTCATGGTTTGGGGCCGCATGAGTTCTGACAGCTGTACAATAGTTTATTGAGGGAACCATGAATGCCAACATGTACTGTGATATACTGAAGCAAAGCATGATCCCCTCCCTTTGGAAACTGTGCCGCAGAGCAGTATTTCAACATGATAATGAGCTTTGATACACCACTGCCTTGACAAAGAAATTGAGGGTAAAGGTACTGGACTGGCCAAGCATGTATCCAGACCTAAACCATATTGAGCATCTGTGGAACATCCTCAAATGGAAGTTGAAGGAAGGAGCGCAATGTCTGTAAGATTCAACAGTTCTGTGATATCATGGAGGAGTGTAAGAACCCGCCGTGACAGTCAACAAAGATAGAGAAAATCTCCATGCCAAAAAGAGTTAAGGCAGTAATTGAAAATAATTGTGACCACAGAAATATTGACACTTTGGGCGCAATTTGGCCATTTACACTTAGAGGTGTACTCGCCTTTGTTACTAGCGGGTTTAACATTATTGGCTGTCTGTTGTTATTTAAAGTTACACTGTTGTACAAACTGGGTACTGACAGCTTTACATTTTATTTAGTCTTGTCACATGAACAGATATAATAAAAGATTTACAAAATTATGAGGGATGTACTCACTTTTGTGATATACTGTCTATATCAACAGAGGATGCTATATAATATGGGACAGATCACTCAGATTGCTGTGTATAGTTTAAAAGTGTGTTGAAACAGACCACAGTAAATGATTGCCGATCGATAATGCTATACCGATTGGTGGTTCTTTAGTGCCACTGGTCGGTCCGTATGAAGATATTCATACAGTACCCCTATACAGAATAAATATTTACATCCTGTTGATATTTTGTCTGATTATAGCTATTTTCTTATTCATTTTGTTAAACCTTTATGTCGATGTCCTAAAGTCCAAATGTGGTCATTGCAGTTTCCCAAAGTGATAACTACGCCCCTGAAATTAAAACTGGTTACATATCTGTACATAAATGTTTCCTGAACAAGAAATCCCCCCACACTGCCCCAATGAATACAGACATGTACCCATCATTATTATAAAATAAGCTATTGTGCAATCCACCATTCCAAATGTAAACTGATAATCCACTACTGTGCTCCCTGTTAAATCTAATAGCCCACTTTTTCCCCTAACTAGGGCTGAGCAGATCCGAACTGTAAAAGTCTGGATCCGCGCTGTTTCAAAGATTTCCGAGTGCCGGACCCGGATCTGGAATTCCGGGTGCACGATCCGGATCCGGCACTAGGGAAAATAATTGAAAAATAAAGTAAAACAGAAATAAAACAGTGTTTCATACTTACCGAGACTCGATGTCATGGCGGCACCCTGCTTCCAGGTCGCGCATTCACTTCCTGTACTGTGAATCGTAAACACACAGCTTTACCGTGTTTTCACTGCCCACCGGCCGTCCTCTCATCCGTGATTGGTTGCAGGCGGACGCGCCCCCAGCCTGTGACAGTATTTGCCTGCTGTGCAGTTCATCGTAGCGCATTCATTTTCTGCACAGCCTGCGGTTGTGCTCTATCGCCGCTGGCTATGTAGGAGAGTTGAAGCAGAGTGGGACCTCCTGTGGATTATGCCGGAGGCATTTTTTCATCTTTTAGACCTTTACTGGCCAGCCACACTGTGGAGTAGTTGGATGCATGTGATTGAGCATTGTCCTGCATGAAAATAATGTTTTTCTTGAACGATACCGACTTCTTCCTGTACCACTACTTGAAGAAGTTGTCTTCCAGAAACTGGCAGTAGGTCTTGGAGTTGAGCTTCACTCCATCCTCAACCCGAAAAGGTCCCACAAGTTCATCTTTGATGATACCAGCCCATACCAGTACCTCACCTCCACCTTGCTGGCGTCTGTGTCGGAGTGGAGCTCTCTGCTCTTTACTGATCCAACCTCTGGCCCATCCATCTGGCCCATCAAGAGTCACTCTCATTTCATCAGTCCATAAAACCTTTGAAAAATCAGTCTTAAGATATTTCTTGGCCCAGTCTTGACGTTTTATCTTATATTTCTTGTTCAAAGGTGGTCGTTTTTCTGCCTTCCTTACCCTGGCCATGTGCCTGAGTATGGCACACCTTGTGCTTTTTGATACTCCAGTAACGTTGCAGCTCTGAAATATGGCCAAACTGGTGGCAAATGGCATCTTGGCAGCTTCACGCTTGATTTTCCTCAATTCATGGGCAGTTATTTTGCACCTTTTTGCCCAACATGCTTCTTGCGACCCTGTTGGCTATTTGCCATGAAACGCTTGATTGTTCGGTGATCATGCTTGAAAAGTTTGGCAATTTCAAGACTGCTGCATCCCTCTGCAAGAGATCTCACAATTTTGGACTTTTCAGAGCCCTTCAAATCTCTCTTCTGACCCATTTTGCCAAAGGAAAGGAAGTTGCCTAATAATTAAGCACACCTTAAATAGGGTGTTGATGTCATTACACCACACGCCTCCTCATTACAGAGATGCACATCACCTGATTTACTTAATTGGTAGTTGGCTCTCAAGCCTATACAGCTTGGAGTAGGACAACATGTATAAAAAGTATCATGTGATCAAAATACTCATTTGCCTAATACTTCTGCACACAGTGTAGTGACTAGAGTCTATAGAGGGAAATACCCCTAAAGACACAGGAGATAAATCAAAATTTGGCTAGAAATAGTGTTATTCCTCATTTTCATGTACATACACAACTTATTCTGAAGAATCATCTAAAATGACAGTTGCACTTTAACTTTGTTTGTCTGCGCTGATTTTTATACATTGATCCTGGGGTATTTAATTCTGATGAGTCTGATGAGGGTTAAAAGAGTAATAAAATCAAGTTAAGTTAATGTTAAAATGCATTATGTTACATAAACCCATATACATCATTAATTTAAAGCGCCTTTCCAATAAACAAAGATTTTGTACCGAAAGACATACCGGTATGTAGGAAAAACCCAGATGTATGCATGAAAGATCATTTCAGACTCATGGGATCTATGTCATCACACCTTAAAACATGTTTGTTGATTCTTTTAGAAATTAATTCTTGTACTTAAAACACTGAATCATAACATGAGTAAAGTACAAGCAAAAACGATCATGAAGTCCCAATTTAGTTTCCTCCTGGGAGTCTCGTCAGACACCAATTTGCTCATGGATTCGCTCAAGTCTACTGAATGAGAAGAAGTCACTGACACGCCAAGAAATGTGTCCTTATTCCTAAGATGTCTGTCTAAATGCACAGCCAGAGACATTGTCTCATTCAGTGAGAACAGGGAGGTACTACAAGCCATCATCTGTCTAATCTGACTAGAAAGTTCCTGACAAAACTGATTGCAGAGCATTAGGAGGTTTCCACAGCCTAACATCTGAACTGCTAGCAATAGTCGTCCACTTTATGTCTACCCTGAACTAACCTGTGAATTGCTGACTCAACAACTGAAACCTTATCAGGATCGTCGTAAGTGAGACCAAGTGCAGAAAAGAAAGCATTTAGGGAGGAAAATATTGGAAACTCCTCAGGCAAAGAAAATGCCCAAGCCTGAAGATCCCCACAAAGCAAAGACAAAATAATGCTTATGTGGCGCCCTGGACAAGCCAGGTCGTCACAGAACAACACCTACACACCCCACACTCCCGGTCAGGCACACCAAAGTCAGACAAAAACCCTTGTTGCCTTCCTCCAGGGGCTGATGTCCACACCAGGGGGTGGGCTAGGTGGATAACCCCGCCCACCGAGGAGTTCACAGTCCTGGAGGCGGGAAAAGCAGGCAGATCAGTTTTGAGTAGAGTTGAGAGAGGAGTGAAGTGGCAGTTAAGCAGCCTGAAGTTGGTCCGGGTGTGTGGCCCGAACGGATCAGCAAGGTTGGCAGACGGTGGTGACGGTCTGCAGGAGTGGCCTATCGGAGCTAGCCGTAAGGACCGTGGATGGGCGGTGGCCCGGCGATACCGGACCGGTACGCAAAGAGAAGCCAGCACCATCCGGCAGGGGCTTACGGACCCCGGCAAGGCTAGGAGTCGCCGTGAATTTGCCAAATCCGTTAGCGAAGGGAACCTCCTGGGTATCCCAGCAGCCAAGTCCCGTCAGAAGGCAACAGTACAACCGAGAGAGGGAAACACAGTCACCGCCAAGGCTAAAGTTCCCAGGGCCAGAGCCTGCGGGCAAAAGGTGCTCCTTCAGCACCCATCCAAGCTGGGGAGCGGGTTACCGGTGGGAACCCATTGGAACCAGACACATTACACAGGTGCAGGGAAAGGCAGTCACCATCAACCTGCCGGGAGGAGAAACACCGCAGCCGTCTGTGGGACCCATCCATCCAGCCGTGTGTTTTACCGAGAACTGTGTCCTCATCATTGGCTGAGTGAGTACCACCGTGCCGTGCAGCACAGCGCTGCCCCCGCGACCCTGCACCTCGCTAAGCCCCGTAACCCGCCTGCCATCCATCCCTACCCCATCACCGGGCCCCGGGACAACCAACCCCCCTACCCACGGAGGGGAGAACTAACATCCAGGCTGCTCCCTGTCATCGCTCCCGGGATCCCCATCCAGAGCAGCGGTGGTGTCACCAATATCACCACATCTGTGGGTGGCGTCACGGACAATATCCAATCCCTACAATCAAATCCCCTTTTCACTCACGGGCGAGGAACGCTGCTCGAGTCCCCGGGATCTGGCCCACCGCTCGAGCCACCACCGAGCAGCAGCGGCAGCAGCAGCCGGACCCGAGCAGTGGGAGAGTGCAGCGTCCCCTCCTCAGCCCGCGACAACTTGGCGTCACGAACAGGATCTTACCGCTCTGCCATCTGGTAGAGGTGCGCCTTGTAACCGCCGGAGGTGTCCGGCCGGAAAATTTGAGAAGCCGTCATCTTGGGCGCGAAAAATTCCCGCTCGAGCGTCTCCTCGAGTAGTGGAGGCGCGAAGGCCAAAACCCCGCCCCTGTAGAGGAGGAGCCGGAAAGAGACTAAGGGGGACTGATGGCGTCTGGCCGCATGTAGCCCGCGGCTATAAAAGCAGGGACGCCAGGACCCTGCGGCCATCTTGTTGCTGGTTCCTGGAAGAGGCCGCCAGAGCCATGTTTATGCCATCCCGCAGCACCGTAGCCCCCGCGCCTGGAACCGCAGCGTGGGTGGAGATCCGGACCGCGCAGCTCCATCAACGGCTGCAGGTCAAGATGCAGCTCCTCCTGGAGGAGTGGGAGGCCGACATGGCGGAGGTTGTAGCGACCGTGCGGAGACGCGAGGAAGAGGGAGCTTCGGAAAGGAGGGTGAGTGACCCACGCCCCTGTGCCCCTAGTGGGTCGGTCATCGCGGCCGAGGGACCCGGTCCACGCCCGCTCGCCCTGCTACCTCCCCTGCTACCCGTACTGGCCGCCGCGGCCCCGCCACTAGGCCCGCTACCCCCGCAACCGGTAGCGGTACCCCGCATGTCCGCCCAGGCGGATCGGCCTGTAGCCGGAGCCCGTGACCGACCAGAGTTGCTACCCTGGAAGGTGCAGAAGCCTGAGCCGGAGGCATCCCCAGAAACTTCCTCCAAGCCGGAGCCGACAGGCCGCTCCGTGCAGGAGGCCCGGTGGAAGAGGACCCCTGTGCCCATCCCCCACACCTCGGCTGAGGTTTCGCCGGGTTGCCGCTGCAAGGCAGCACCCCAGGCCAAGTCACCGCGGGACCTTCCACCCAGATCACCAGTGGTGGGCAGTGTCCAGAAGGTCTCGCGGGGCCTGACCCGTGCGCCGGAGCTCGCAGCAGCTCTGTATTGGGACAGGGAACCGACACCGCTGGGCCCAGAGATTGCCGAGAGAGAGAGGAAGAAGGCGGAGTTGGTGGCCCATATGATCCGGGAGAAAGAGAGCCTCCGTCAAGCGACCTTCCGTGTCCGGGGCCCCCTGTATGAAGGGCAGGTGAGGCGGTTTGATGTCCGCCGGGGCTATGGCTTTATATATGACCAGGGCCTGGAGGCCGAAGTCTTTATAGCCCAGTGGGATGTTAATACCCACCTGCCGGAGGAGCTCCCAGGCCGCAACTTGATGCCAGGAGACCTGGTGCAGTACACCCGGCACTGCGGGGAGAGGGGGTGGTTTGCGTTGGACACAAAGCTGAGGGACAGCCAAGAGGCCCGAGTGTGTACCGCGCCCCCTCCCCCGACCGACGCCGAAGAATCAGAATGATGGCAGCGGAGTCCCGTTGCAATTGTCCCCCATTGGGACCACCAGTATTGTGTGTGTTGAAAGTACCGTGTAAAAGTTTTAATTGAATGATAAGAAAGAATTAACCGAGATGTCACCTGATTGAAACCTTGATTTGCACCGGTCGTTGCCGGCAACTGGTCCCCGTTGGGACCCCTTACAAACCACTACGTAGGAACTACTATGGACAAGCCCGAGAACTGGCAGGGCAACCACGAACTTGTGGTCTCTAAATAAAAATATGTTTTAAGGCTTTACCGTTACCGCCTCCGGAGAGGCTGATTTGGAGGATGGGCCTGGAGGGAAGTGATGGTCCAGGCCCGCCACTACCGCAACCGGTGGCGATCCTCCAGGGGTTTCAGAGGGTTCCCCATGGACGTGGGTCCCCTGAAAAGGACAGAACCCACTCGGGTAGCTTGTGCTGCACTGGGGTCAAGGGGTGCTGCCTGTTTACTTAGGGGCAGCATCAGGGCCAGGTTACTTCGGTGGGAGAGAGCGGAAGCCATAACCGTTTTGCAACGTTTAAGTAAGAGTACCTCCCGATGTGGGAAGATGTTATTATAATTGTAACTTGTTTTACCGTTTATCTTTTCCAGTTTGTGAAAATAAAACCGGTGATGGATGGGCAACCCGCGGACGGTCTGCATTTTACTAAGGGGAAATGTGGCGCCCTGGACAAGCCAGGTCGTCACAGAACAACACCTACACACCCCACACTCCCGGTCAGGCACACCAAAGTCAGACAAAAACCCTTGTTGCCTTCCTCCAGGGGCTGATGTCCACACCAGGGGGTGGGCTAGGCGGTTGGCCCCGCCCACCGAGGAGTTCACAGTCCTCGAGGCGGGAAAAGCAGGCAGATCAGTTTTGAGTAGAGTTGAGAGAGGAGTGAAGTGGCAGTTAAGCAGCCTGAAGTTGGTCCGGGTGTGTGGCCCGGACGGATCAGCAAGGTTGGCAGACGGTGGTGACGGTCTGCAGGAGTGGCCTATCGGAGCTAGCCGTAAGGACCGTGGACGGGTGGTGGCCCGGCGGTACCGGACTGGTACGCAAAGAGAAGTCAGCAGCATCCGGCAGGGGCTTACGGACCCCGGCAAGGCTAGGAGTCGCCGTGAATTTGCCAAATCCGTTAGCGAAGGGAACCTCCTGGGTTTCCCAGCAGCCAAGTCCCGTCAGAAGGCAACAGTACAACCGAGAGAGGGAAACACAGTCACCGCCAAGGCTAAAGTTCCCAGGGCCAGAGCCTGCGGGCAAAAGGGGCTCCTTCAGCACCCATCCAAGCTGGGGAGCGGGTTACCGGTGGGAACCCATTGGAACCGTACACGTTACACAGGTGCAGGGAAAGGCAGTCACCATCAACCTGCCGGGAGGAGAAACACCGCAGCCGTCTGTGGGACCCGTCCATCCAACCGTGTGTTTTACCGAGAACTGTGTCCTCATCATTGGCTGAGTGAGTACCACCGTGCCGTGCGGCACAGCGCTGCCCCTGCGACCCTGCACCTCGCCAGGCCCCGTAACCCGCCTGCCATCCATCCCTACCCCATCACCGGGCCCCGGGACAACCAACCCCCCTACCCACGGAGGGGAGAACTAACATCCAGGCTGCTCCCTGTCATAGCTCCCGGGATCCCCGTCCAGAGCAGCGGTGGTGTCACCAATATCACCACAACCGTGGGTGGCGTCATGGACAATATCCAATCCCTACAATCAAATCCCCTTTTCACTCATGGGCGAGGAACGCCGCTCGAGTCCCCGGGATCCGGCCCACCGCTCGAGCCACCACCGAGCAGCAGCGGCAGCAGCAGCCGGACCCGAGCAGTGGGAGAGCGCAGCGTCCCCTCCTCCGCCCGTGACACTTACACATTGAACCTGTCCTCCAGAAGATACTGGACAGAGATGAAAATACAGTTTACAAGAAGAATAAAAAATGGTTAACTAACTAAGGTCCCTGTCAAAACACTAAGGCAATTTTACCTTAGGTTCGGAGACAACCTTTGGATGGGACAAAGCCACTGCAATGATGGCAAGTGTATGTTTTACCTGTTGTTTAATCCCTGCAGCTTTCCAAGCTGGAAATACAATCGCATGGCCAACGGGTATGTCGCGTGCGGAGGAGGGGACTCTACGCTCTCCCAATGCTTGGGTCCGGCTGCTGCTGCTGCGGCTGCTGCTGCTGCTCGGTAGTGGCTCGAGCGGTGGGCCGGATCCCGGGGACTCAAGCGGCGCTCCTCGCTGTGAGTGAAAAGGGGGTTGATTGGTTGTGGGGGTTTTAATTATGGACATTGTCCGTGATGCCACCCACTGTTGTGGTGATTTTGGTGACACCACCGCTGCTCTAGATGGGGATCCCGGGAGCGGTGACTGGGAGCAGCCTGGTTGTTAGTTCTCCCCTCCGTGGGTAGGGGGGTTGGTTGTCCCGGGGCGCGGTGATGGGGTAGGGATGGATGGCAGGCAGGTTACGGGGCCTGGGGAGGTGCAGGGTCGCGGGGGCAGCGCTGTGCCGCACGGCACGGTGGTACTCACTCAGACCAATGATGAAGACACAGTTCTCGTTAAAACACACGGCAATGGTAATTTCAGGCTCAACCACTTGGTTTAGGTGCTTAGGGGAAAAGAGTCATAAATAGTATATAACCCCAGCACTCAAAATGAAAGCAAGAGAATTTTTTGTGATGCAAGTGAATTTATTGACACACTGCAAATGTGAACCTAAACCAGAGCAACACCGACGTTTCGGCGTAGAGCCTTTCTCAAGGTAGTTGCCTGCAAAGGTGTGAAAAATGACAAAATGAGTGCATGTATGTACAGGTGGGACACAGAATATATACAGAATAAATACAAAGATATTTACAAAAATGTACATGTAGGGAAAGAACATACATCAATGGTTACAGCTGGATGGCGCGGGTCACAAAGGACAACCGAAATGCATAAAGGGAGGCAAGGTTCTTTCACAATTGCAGAGTGTGCTCTAATAACATAAGGGAGATAAAAGTTAGTAGGCATGTTTCAGACAAGAAAGTACCATGGGGAAAAGGGGACAAATGGATTGTCAGGCAAAGGTACAAGCCAAAGTCAATATCCTGGGGTGTGGAGAGCAGAGCAAGCGTAGCAAAGGAAGAATATGGTAGTAAAAGAAATGAGACATGTATAGAAGAAGAAGGAAAGAGGGAGAAAGAGAAAGAGGGAGAAAGAGAAAGAGGGAGAAAGAGAGAGAAAGAGAAAGAGGGAGAAAGAGAAAGAGGGAGAAAGAGAAAGAGGGAGAAAGAGAAAGAGGGAGAAAGAGAAAGAGGAAGAAAGAGAAAGAGGGAGAAAGAGAAAGAGGAAGAAAGAGAAAGAGGGAGAAAGAGAAAGAGGGAGAAAGAGAAAGAGGGAGAAAGAGAAAGAGAGAGAAAGAGGAAGAAAGAGGAAAGAGAAAGAGGGAGAAAGAGAAAGAGGGAGAAAGAGAAAGAGGGAGCAAGAGAGAGAGGGAGAAAGAGAGAGAGGGAGAAAGAGAGAGAGGGAGAAAGAGAAAGAGGGAGAAAGAGAGAGAGGAAAAAAGAGAGAGAGGGAGACAGAAAAAGAGGGAGGAAGAGAAGAGAGGGAGAAAGAGAGTAGAGAGAGGAAAGGGGAGGAAGAGGAAGAGAACAGCAGATGAGCACAGCAACCATAAGGAGCAAGGAGAGAGCTACATACCGTATGCAGAGGAGTGACAGTGTCACTGTGGAGGATGGGTGAACGCCTGTAACAGAGAATATCATAGCCTGGTGAGGTCGAAAGCAGGGTGCAGAGATGGTGCCTGGGAGGGCAAGGGGGAGCGTTACCTGCAGTAACGGCCTGTAGAAAACAGCAGAGGCTGGGTGTATGGCAGCAGCGGCGTGAGCCCCAGACGCTGTCCGGCGCCATTATAAGGGGGAGGGGATGGCTATGGAGGGTGGAGGAGAGCGCGTCATATCCGGTGGAGCGTCACAGCCGGTGACGCGCATGTGGAAC
Source organism: Anomaloglossus baeobatrachus (assembly GCF_048569485.1). Taxonomy (NCBI): domain Eukaryota; kingdom Metazoa; phylum Chordata; class Amphibia; order Anura; family Aromobatidae; genus Anomaloglossus; species Anomaloglossus baeobatrachus. The sequence goes on along the minus strand of NC_134358.1, from coordinate 295,293,891 downwards.
GCATAGTGCGGCCCACAGGGCTGGCAGTGGAAGGTGGAGGGGAGGGGAGCGCGTCATATCCGGTGACGCGTCACATCCGGTGACGCGCTGTGGGACACATATGTGGAACGCATAGTGCGGCCCACGTTAGTGACACGCGCAGTCACATGCTGTATGGGCAGGCATAGTAATTATAGAGAGGGCGTTGCAATAGTGCAGGGCTGTGTGTGGTGTGGAATACTATAGATGGGTGACATTACCTGCTGCAGGGCGTGGAGGAGAGCGTGCCACTAGGGGGAGGTGCAGGAGAGGAAGGGATCAATTGTGGGAGATCTGAAAGGGAAATGGAGAAAAAAGGCATTAGTATACACAAGCTGAAGAATATGATAGGAGCATATTGGAATGTAATGGGCCAAAGCCTGTTGGAAAAACCGGTATCATAATATATAAGGAGAAAAATATACATTATTAGTATAGGAATACAATAAGCACAATGGGATATAAAAGGCCAAAGTATATTCGTATAGAGATATATACGGATTGGAATGCAATAGGCATATTAGAGTGCCATGAGTCACCATGGGTCAGGTTCATAACACATTAGAGAAACGCAAAGAAAAACACAAAGAAAAAGCCCCATTGTTAAGGGTCAAATGGCATAAAGAGACCTAATGAGCAAATCAGAAGAAAACTAGGTAAAATTGGAGAAGTTGGTTAAGTAGGGGCCTCATATTCCCTATTGAGCCCTAAGGGCTCCAAAGTTTGTAACGTGTGGATCCAATAGGCCTCACGTTCTCTAAGTATTCTGATACGATTACCCCCACGGCGAGGTTGATCAACATGTTCCAGAACCTGGAATCTGAGTTGTGGTATTGTATAGCCAGCTGTGATGAAGTGCGCGGGAATCGGTAGTGTGGTCTGTTTGCAACGGATGGTGGATTTGTGTTTGTTAATGCGGTCCCGGATATGTTGGGTGGTCTCACCCACATATCCGAGACCGCAAGGACACTTGATGAGGTAAATAACGTAGTTGGATTCACACGTAAAATACCCCGGAATTGGGAACTTCTTACCGGTACGTGGGTGGGTGAAATATTCTCCTTTGGTTATGTGTGAGCACTGTAGACAATGCAAGCAAGGAAATGTGCCCTTACGTTGACTGAAGAAAAACGTTTGTTTAACCGTGGGTTTGGAGGGACCAATGTCGGCCCTGACCAATGTGTCCTTCAGGTTCTGGGGACGTTTGTAGCAAATGAGGGGTCGGGAATCAAACTCTGAAACCGAGGGATAGGCTTGGTGCAGGAGAGGCCAATGTTTGAGGATAATGCCGTTAATAAGGGGAGTGAATGGGTGATATGTACTCTCGTTAAAACACACGGCTGGATGGACGGTTCCCACAGATGGCTGCGATGTTGTTGCTCCCGGCAGGTTGGTGGCAACTGCCTTTCCCTGCACCTAAGATGTCTGTACGGTTCCGATGGGTTCCCACCGGTAACCCACTCCCCGGCTTGGATATGGGCCGGAGGAGCCCATTTTGCCTGCAGGCGCAGGCCCTGAGAAACGATTGCCTTGGCGGTGGCGGTGTCTCTCTCACTCGGTTGGACTGTTGCCTTCTGTCGGGACTTGACTGTTTGGAAACCCAGGAGGTCCCCTTCACTAACGAATTCGGCAAATTCACGGCGACTCCTCGCCTTGCCGGGGTCCGAAAAGCCCCTGCCAGATGGTGCTGGCTTCCCTTTGTGTACCGGTCCGGTACCGCCGGGCCACCGCCCGTCCACGGTCCTTTCGGTAGACTCCAATCGGCCACTCCTGCAGACGGTCACCACCGTCTGCCAACCTTGCTGATCTGTCCGGGCCACACACCCGGACCAACTTCAGGCTGCTTAGCTGTCACTTTTCTCCTCTCTCAACACTTTTCCTCCTTCCACTTTTGCTGTCAAAACTAGACTGACTGGTTTTCCTTGCCTCCAGGACTGTGAACTCCTCGGTGGGCGGGGCCAACCGCCTGGCCCACCCCCTGGTGTGATCATCAGCCCCTGGAGGAAGGCAACAAGGGTTTTGTATTCTGGCTTTGGTGTGCCTGCTGGGAGTGTGGGGTGTGTGGGTGTTGTGCCCTGTGGCCCCTGGCTTGTCCAGGGCGCCACAGGTACATTCTGAAAATGCTGTTTCTGCTAGGAAACCAATAATGTCTTACCAGTGTGTGGTAACCTCACTCTGTGTTGTCTGAGTAGTGTTCTACCAATGAAGAAGGAGAACAGGTGTTCAGTGGGATGAACCTGGGTCTTTCTATAAATAGCCAGGACAGTGGGCAAGAGCACCCAACCCTCATATCTCCACAGAGTCAATGAGAGAGTTAAAAAAAAAATAATGTACATATATATGTACAGTTGAAACCAGAGGTTTACATACCCAATCTAAAAAGACACATATGCATGTTTTTCTCACTATATGACATGAAATCAGAATAAAACATTACAGTTTTAGGTCAATTAGGATTATGAAAATTATTTATATTTGCCAAATGTCAGAATGTCAGCTAAGTCCCAGCTCCAAGACTGCTCGGACACAGGATCGACTGTACAATACTAAACAGACTTTTCGGTCAGCAGCGGACTGTTCCAGCTTCCAGCTGACCATTGCAGATTTCACTCAGACAGTTTCTCCATCTCAATTGCCAAAGGCAACTATCTCAGAAACTTGCTCTACCTGAGTCATCGTTTGGACAGCTCCTCTGTCCCAGCTGCCACATTCAGCCCCCTTAGGGAGAGAGATTTCTGTCCCTAAGCACATTTAGAAACATTTAACCTTCACCTTCTCAGATATTCTACATAACAGCAGAGTTAGGATTTAACCACTACCACACTGACTTCACCACATAACATCTGTTAAGATTAGAGTTGAGCGCGGTTCGCGGTTCGCGGTTCTCCAGTTCGGGGCTCGAGTGATTTTTGGGGCTGTTCGAGATCGAACTGGAACTCGAGCTTTTTGCAAAAGCTCGATAGTTCTAGATACGTTCGAGAACGGTTCTAGCAGCAAAAAGCAGGGCTTTTTACAGCTACAGTGTGCAGGAGCCATCGCTGGCAGCCTGCCAGAAGCTGGTAACCAAGATAAACATCGGGTATCCAAGCAAAGCGCTTTGGTTAGTAACCCGATGTTTATCTTAGTTACGTGCAGGAAGCCCACACTTCCCCGCTCAGCTCACTCTGCCCCCTCCTGCCCGCGGCATGTATACATACATATACACACACACACACACTCTCACTCACGCACACCCCCCCCCCCCCTCCCAGCTACAGTGTGCAGGAGCCATCGCTGGCAGCCTGCCACAAGCTGGTAACCAAGATAAACATCGGGTATCCAAGCAAAGCGCTTTGGTTAGTAACCCGATGTTTATCTTAGTTACATGCAGGAAGCCCACACTTCCCGCTCAGCTCACTCCGCCCCCTCCTGCACGCGGCATGTACACATACATATACACACACACACACACATCCCCCCCCTCCGCTCGGCTTACCTGCGGTGATGAAGTCCCGCCATCCCGACCTCAGCGCTGTCACTGTCCTCCATGGCCGCCGCTTGTCACATCACCTATCGCTTCCGACCCGAGACTGACGCTGGCGGTGACGTCACGGACCTCTCGCGATACTTGATGTGAAGGCGCCGGTCATTGACCTCAGTGACAGGGGCTGTCAGTGTGCTGGAGATCAGCGCAGGTAATGTACCTCGCTGACAGCAGCACTTGTCATCCCCTGCAGTGACCTGGGCTGACCCATTGATGTTAGCTCAGGTCACTGCATTGCTCTCCCAGCCAATGGGGAACATCCTGCTCTTCATTGACTGGGACAGTGTGGATGGTCATGGCAACCCCTTGGATTACACCAGACCTGAATTTGTTTTTCATTCTAATAAATTGGTTAAAGAGGGAATGTTTTGGGGAGTGTTTTTTCAAATAAAAATGTGTTTGTCGTCTATTTTTTTTTATTACTGACTAGGTTGGTGATGTCGGGTATCTGATAGACGCCTGACCTAACCAACCCCAGGGCTTGATGCCAGGTGACATTACACATCTGGTATTAACCCCATATATTACCCCGTTTGCCAACGCACCAGGGTGCGGGATGAGCTGGGGCGAAGCACCAGGATTGGCGCATCTAATGGATGCGCCACTTCTGGGGCGGCTGCGGCCTGCTATTTTTAGGCTGGGGAGATTCCAATAACCATGGACCTCCGTAGTCTGAGAATATCAGGCCCCAGCTGTCTGCTTTACCTTGGCTGGTGATCCAATTTTGGGGGACCCCTACGTGTTTTTTTTTTTAATTATTTATTTAATTTAAAATAACAGCGTGGGGTGCCCTCAGTTTTGGATTACCAGCCAAGGTGAGGTTGCCAGCTGTGGTCTGCACGCTGCAGCCGTCTGCTTTACCCTAGCTGGCTACAAAACTAGGGGGAACCCTACGTCATTTTTTTTTTTCATTTTTTTGGCTAAATACAAAGCTAAGCACCCCTTAGTGCCACATGAAAGGTACCAAAGGGTGCTCCACTTTTTCTCCATTTTTTTCTCCACTTTTTCTCCACTTTTTTCTCCACTTTTTTCTCCACTTTTTTCTCCACTTTTTCTCCTCTTATGCTCCACTTTTTCTCCACTTTTTCTCCTCCTAATCTCCACTTTTTCTCCACTTTTTCTCCACTTTTTCTCCACTTTTTCTCCACTTTTTCTCCACTTTTTTCTCCACTTTTTCTCCTCTTATGCTCCACTTTTTCTCCACTTTTTCTCCACTTTTTCTCCACTTTTTCTCCACTTTTTCTCCTCTTATGCTCCACTTTTTCTCCACTTTTTCTCCTCTTAATCTCCACTTTTTCTCCTCTTATGCTCCACTTTTTCTCCACTTTTTCTCCACTTTTTCTCCTCTTATGCTCCACTTTTTCTCCACTTTTTCTCCACTTTTTCTCCACTTTTTCTCCTCTTATGCTCCACTTTTTCTCCACTTTTTTCTCCACTTTTTCTCCTCTTATGCTCCACTTTTTCTCCACTTTTTCTCCACTTTTTCTCCACTTTTTTCTCCACTTTTTCTCCTCTTATGCTCCACTTTTTCTCCACTTTTTCTCCACTTTTTCTCCACTTTTTCTCCTCTTATGCTCCACTTTTTCTCCACTTTTTTCTCCACTTTTTCTCCTCTTATGCTCCACTTTTTCTCCACTTTTTCTCCACTTTTTCTCCTCTTATGCTCCACTTTTTCTCCACTTTTTCTCCTCTTAATCTCCACTTTTTCTCCACTTTTTCTCCACTTTTTTCTCCACTTTTTCTCCACTTTTTTCTCCACTTTTTCTCCTCTTATGCTCCACTTTTTCTCCACTTTTTCTCCACTTTTTCTCCTCTTATGCTCCACTTTTTCTCCACTTTTTCTCCTCTTAATCTCCACTTTTTCTCCACTTTTTCTCCACTTTTTCTCCACTTTTTCTCCACTTTTTTCTCCACTTTTTCTCCTCTTATGCTCCACTTTTTCTCCACTTTTTCTCCACTTTTTCTCCACTTTTTCTCCTCTTATGCTCCACTTTTTCTCCTCTTATGCTCCACTTTTTCTCCACTTTTTCTCCACTTTTTCTCCACTTTTTCTCCTCTTATGCTCCACTTTTTCTCCACTTTTTTCTCCACTTTTTCTCCTCTTATGCTCCACTTTTTCTCCACTTTTTTTCCACTTTTTCTCCTCTTATGCTCCACTTTTTCTCCACTTTTTCTCCTCTTAATCTCCACTTTTTCTCCACTTTTTCTCCACTTTTTCTCCACTTTTTTCTCCACTTTTTCTCCACTTTTTCTCCACTTTTTCTCCTCTTATGCTCCACTTTTTCTCCACTTTTTCTCCTCTTAATCTCCACTTTTTCTCCACTTTTTCTCCACTTTTTCTCCACTTTTTCTCCACTTTTTTCTCCACTTTTTCTCCTCTTATGCTCCACTTTTTCTCCACTTTTTCTCCACTTTTTCTCCTCTTATGCTCCACTTTTTCTCCACTTTTTCTCCACTTTTTCTCCACTTTTTCTCCTCTTATGCTCCACTTTTTCTCCACTTTTTTCTCCACTTTTTCTCCTCTTATGCTCCACTTTTTCTCCACTTTTTCTCCACTTTTTCTCCACTTTTTTCTCCACTTTTTCTCCTCTTATGCTCCATTTTTTCTCCACTTTTTCTCTACTTTTTCTCCACTTTTTCTCCTCTTATGCTCCACTTTTTCTCCACTTTTTCTCCACTTTTTTCTCCACTTTTTCTCCTCTTATGCTCCACTTTTTCTCCACTTTTTCTCCACTTTTTCTCCTCTTATGCTCCACTTTTTCTCCACTTTTTCTCCTCTTAATCTCCACTTTTTCTCCACTTTTTTCCACTTTTTCTCCACTTTTTTCTCCACTTTTTCTCCACTTTTTTCTCCACTTTTTCTCCTCTTATGCTCCACTTTTTCTCCACTTTTTCTCCTCTTAATCTCCACTTTTTCTCCACTTTTTCTCCACTTTTTCTACACTTTTTCTACACTTTTTTCTCCACTTTTTCTCCTCTTATGCTCCACTTTTTCTCCACTTTTTCTCCACTTTTTCTCCACTTTTTCTCCTCTTATGCTCCACTTTTTCTCCACTTTTTCTCCTCTTATGCTCCACTTTTTCTCCACTTTTTCTCCACTTTTTCTCCACTTTTTCTCCTCTTATGCTCCACTTTTTCTCCACTTTTTTCTCCACTTTTTCTCCTCTTATGCTCCACTTTTTCTCCACTTTTTCTCCACTTTTTCTCCACCTTTTCTCCTCTTATGCTCCACTTTTTCTCCACTTTTTCTCCTCTTAATCTCCACTTTTTCTCCACTTTTTCTCCACTTTTTCTCCACTTTTTCTCCACTTTTTTCTCCACTTTTTCTCCACTTTTTCTGCACTTTTTCTCCTCTTATGCTCCACTTTTTTCTCCACTTTTTCTCCTCTTATGCTCCACTTTTTCTCCACTTTTTCTCCACTTTTTCTCCTCTTATGCTCCACTTTTTCTCCACTTTTTCTCCACTTTTTCTCCACTTTTTTCTCCACTTTTTCTCCACTTTTTCTCCACTTTTTCTCCTCTTATGCTCCACTTTTTCTCCACTTTTTCTCCACTTTTTCTCCGTTCTTTTTCTATGGTCAGTCTACCCATTAGCTCTGCCATGCATACTGTAGCTCTACACCTACTGCACATGTTACTTTATGATTGACATCTCTTTCGTACCAGAGCTGTCTAAGTCTACTCTGACCCCATATTTGTCATTACTATACTGTCCTTGTACTGTATTATGACATTTGTATCATGTGTTTCATTTCTTGCTGTGTTGCAATTTTTTTGCTGCATCCCAATTGTACCTCTACATTGTTCGAGTTTATGTTATTGTTCTCTCACTCTTATGTGATACTGATTATTGTCATTTTTCATGATTACATGCAGATAAGTCCAATCTGACGAAGGCTCAGGCCGAAACGTCATTTGTAACTTGTTTTGGACAAAAACATATATGCTTATGAAAAAAAAATTTTTCTTAATATGGACCAATAAAGAGTGATTTTGCATTACTATCCATTGTGACTTACTGACTTAGTCTGGGAGATTTAGAGTGCCGAGGTTACTCACTAATTTTATCTATTATTACCTCTGAGCACCTATATACCAGTGAGCAGAGTTTCCTCTACAGTAGTTCTCCTGATTAGGCATGCCCTTACCTCATGAGCAGGGCATTGCAGCTTTGGTAGCAACCATTACGACATGGACTCTGCTGCTGTGGACCCGGGGAGAGTGAGTGCAGATTCATTGCACCCACACTCCTCACATGAAGGGTCCGCACTCCTAGAAAATGGGGGATACGTTCCCTGAGTGTCTCCCCCCCATATTCTAGACGGTCCAGAGTCGTCGTGGGACCCCTTTATTTTTTTTCTTACAATAAATGGGTGAAAGAGGAAATGTTTTGGGGACTGTTTTTTCAAATAAATTTCTTTTGTCGATTTTTTGTTTTTGTTAGTACTGACAGTTTATGATGTTGGGTATCTAATAGACGCCATGACATCACAAACTGCTGGGCTTGATCTCAGGTGACTTTACAGCTAGTATCAACCCGATTTATTACCCCGTTTGCCACTGCACCAGGGCACGGGATGAGCTGGGGTGAAGCGCCAGGATTGGCACATCTAGTGGATGCGCCACGTCTGGGGTGCCTGCGGCCTGCTATTTTTAGGCTGTGAAGGCCCAATAACTATGGACCTTCCCACCCTGAGAATACCAGACCACAGCTGTCCGCTTTACCTTGGCTGGTGATCCAATTTGGGGGGGACCCTACTTTTATTGTGTAATTATTAATATTTATAAAATAATTATAAAAAAGAGCCTGAGGGGACCTCCACATTGGATCCCCAACCACGGTAAAGCTGCCAGCTGTGGTTTTCAGGCTACAGCCGTCTGCTTTACCCTAGCTGGCTATCAAAAATGGGGGGACCCAACGTCATTTTTTTTTTTTAACTATTTTTTAAATAGAAAAAATTAATGGGCTTCCCTGTATTTTGATTGCCAACCAAGGTAACGGCAGGCAGATGGGGGTGGCAACCCATAGCTGTCTGCTTTATCTGCGCTGAGAATCAAAAATACCGCGGAGCGCTACGTCATTTTTTTAAAGATTTATTTTTACAGCACTGTGATGTCCAGCAATCAAAATACAGGGAAGCCCATTTTATTTTTAGTTATTTAAATAAATAATTAAAAAAAATATATATGGGCTCCCGCTGCATTTTTTGTATTGCTAGCTAAGGGTAATCCAAGCAGCTACTGGCTGCTAACCCCCACTGCTTGGTGTTACCTTCACTGGCAATGGAAAATCCAGGGAAGCATTTTTTATTTTTTTTGCCAAAAAACTACAAAAAAAGGACGTGAGCTTCGCCATATTTTTGTATGCTAGCCAGGTATAGCAGGCAGGTGCTGGAAGAGTTGGATACAGCGCCAGAAGATGGCGCTTCTATGAAAATGCCATTTTCTGAGGTGGCTGCAGACTGCAATTCGCAGCAGTGGGGCCCAGAAAGCTCAGGCCAACCTGTGGTGCGGATTCCAATCCCCAGCTGCCTAGTTGTACCTGGCTGGACACAAAAATGGGGCAAAGCCTACGTCATTTGTTTTCTAATTATTTCATGAAATTCATGAAATAATAAAAAAAGGGCTTCCCTTTATTTTTGGTTCCCAGCCGGGTACAAATAGGCAACTGGGGGTTGAGGGCAGCCGTACCTGCCTGCTGTACCTGGCTAGCATACAAAAATATGGCGAAGCCCACATAATTTTTTCAGGTGGCAAAAAACTTCTGCATACAGTCCTGGATGGAGTATGCTGAGCCTTGTAGTTCTGCAGCTGCTGTCTGTCTGTATGGAGAAGAGCAGACAGCAGCTGCAGAACTACAAGGCTCAGCATACTCCATCCAGGACTGTATGCAGAAGTTTTTTGCCCACCAAAAAAATGACGTGGGCTTCGCCATATTTTTGTATGCTAGCCAGGTACAGCTGGCAGCCACGGGCTGCCTCCAACCCCCAGTTGCCTATTTGTACCCGGCTGGGAACGAAAAATATAGGGAAGCCCGTTTTTTTTAATTATTTCACTTATTTCATGAAATAATTAAAAAACAAATGACGTGGGCTTCGCCCCATTTTTGTGTCCAGCCGGGTACAACTAGGCAGCTGGGGATTGGAATCCGCAGCACAGGTTAGCCCGAGGTTTGTGGGCGCCTCTGCTGCGGATTTCAGTCCGCAGCCGTCCCAGAAAATGGCGCTCTCATAGAAGCGCCATCATCTGGCGCTGTATCCAACTCTTCCAACAGCCCTGGAGCCGGGTGGCTTGTTGGGTAATCATGAGTTAATACTGGCTTTGTTTTACCAGCCAGTATTAAGCCAGAGATTCTTAATGTCAGGCACGTTTGACCCGGCCATTAAGAATCTCCAATAAAGGGTTAAAAAAAAGACACCACACAGAGAAAAAATACTTTAATAGAAATAAATACACAGACACATTAGAGACTCCATCTTTATTACCCCCTGTCAGCCCTCCACGATCCTGCTCTTCTGTCTTCTTTCTTTCTAGTGTAGTAGTAGTGACGATTGTAGTGAGGATGAGATTCACCAGCTCATCACTTGGGGCTGGGGAACCTCCATCCTCACTACAATCATCACTAGTGTAGTAGTAGTGACGATTGTAGTGAGGAAGGATGAGATTCACCAGCTCATCACTTGGGGCTGGGGAACCTCCATCCTCACTACAATCATCACTACAATCGGGAAGCAGTGTGCAGCCTTCACTCCGTGAGTGATCACTGCTGGCTGCTAGCGGTAACGCTGACAGACGCGTTACCATAGCAACGGTGCTCTCGGAGCCGCGGTTAGCGGTGACGTCACCGCTAACTGCGTTGCTATGGCAACGGTGATCTCCGTTAATGACCGGCTGTGTCAGCCGGTCCCTAACGGAACGGGGAGTCGACCGTGTGCTAGAGCATGTCGCCGGTACACGGCGATACACATATGTGCACCGTGTACCGGAGAGATGCACTCGCAGGTCCTACATGACGTGTCATAGTCATGTGACCAGTCTGTAGCCAATGAGATAATAGCCACGTGACTGGTCACATGGCTATTTTGACGTCACGATAGGTCCTGCATCTCTGCTGGCAGTGCAGGTCACCGGGAGGATTCAGCGATCATCGGATGGAATAGCGGCAGGAGACAGAGTGCAGAAGGGATCGCGAGGACCGGTAAGTGTTATGGCAATGTTTATTAACTGTTTTTGTACATTAAATCATGCATTTTTATGTGTTTGTGATTGCCTCCCATTCTAGCCTATACGTTCGAGTTCGCTTCGTCGAACGTTCGACGAACCGAACTCGAACGGGACCCCGTTCGGCGAACCGGCCTCGAGCCGAACCGGGACCAGTTCGCTCATCTCTAGTTAAGATGTAACCCTTACCATTCTGGCTTCACTACAGAATGACAGTTAGGATACACCTCTTACCACACTGACCTACTGGCCTCACACACACACACATATATATATATATATATATATATATATATATATATTGTGAGGTAGCGTGGTCGGCTGCGCAGCAGAAGACACGGGATCCAGGCACCAAGGTTCACAGCACACGGTTTATTATCCAAACAAAAGTCCACACAGTACACATGTGCCTCTCCGGCAGAGAATTCAGGGAGTTGTGACCACTCCCTCACACCCGGCACACCTGCCCTCGTTCCTGTTCCCTTTTAACCCTTCCTTAAGCCTGTAGGGAAACAGCATTAACCCTGGAGTGGAGTTACTTTCTATCATGGAGTGAGCACAACCGGGGCGAGACATACCGGCCGTCATAGATAACCCCGGTCACAGTCTCACATACCCCCCCCCCCTCAGTTCAAGCGAGCGGGGTTGAACTCCTGCCATCAAACACGGGCCGCGGGACAAGGCATCGGCGTTGCCCTGCAACCTACCGGCCCGGTGTTCAACCGTAAACCGGAAGTTCTGCAGAGAAAGGAACCACCGGGTAACCCGGGCATTCCGTTCCTTGGCGGACCTCATCCAGACCAGTGGAGAGTGATCCGTCACGAAGCGAAACTGACGTCCCAGCAGGTAATAGCGTAGGGACTCCAAGGCCCACTTAATCGCCAGGCACTCCTTCTCCACTACGCTATAATTCCGCTCGGGAGGGGTGAGCTTCCTACTTAAAAAGGTAACGGGGTGTTCCTCCCCCTGAACCACCTGAAACAGCACTGCCCCCAGGCCGACCTCTGAGGCGTCAGTCTGTACTATGAACTCCTTCCGGAAATCAGGGTTGACCAGAACGGGCTGTCCGCACAGGACCCCCTTCAGGGCCCGGAAGGAGTCCTCGGCCTGCGGAGTCCAGCGCACCATGACGGACTTCTTGCCTTTGAGAAGGTCCGTCAAGGGGGCTGATAGTCCCGCAAAATCTTTTACAAACCTCCTGTAGTACCCCACGATACCCATGAAGGCCCTAACCTGCTTCGTGGTCAGGGGTCTAGGCCACTTCTGGATCGCCTCAACCTTGTTAATTTGGGGCTTAATCACTCCTTGGCCTATCACGTAGCCCAAGTAGCGGGCTTCCGTGAGTCCCAACGCACATTTCTTGGGATTGGCTGTCAATCCGGCTGTTCGAAGCGCGTCTACCACCGCTTGAACCTGTTCCAAGTGGGTCTGCCACTCGGAGCTGTAAATAATGATGTCGTCAAGGTACGCTGATGCATACGCCTGGTGGGGTTCCAGCACCAAGTCCATCAACCTCTGGAACGTGGCCGGAGCGCCATGTAACCCAAAAGGCAAGACAACATAGTGGAAGAGACCCTCCGGCGTAACAAAAGCGGTTTTCTCCTTGGCGGACTCCGTCAGGGGCACCTGCCAGTACCCCTTGGTCAGGTCGAGCGTGGTGAAATATCGCGCCTGTCCCAGCCTGTCAATCAGCTCATCCACCCGGGGCATGGGGTAGAGATAGAACTTGGATATTTCGTTCAATCTCCTAAAGTCATTGCAGAACCTTAAGGAGCCATCGGGTTTTGGTATTAGGACAATAGGACTAGCCCATTCACTCCGGGATTTTTCGATGACTCCCAGGCGTAGCATTGTCTTCACTTCCTCTGATATGGCTTGTCTTCGAGCCTCCGGCACCCGGTATGACTTCAGGCGTACCTTCAGGTGAGGCTCGGTGACAATGTCATGTCGTATCAGACTGGTCCTACCCGGCAACTCGGAGAAGACATCGGGGTTCTGCTGAACCAGCCGTCTGGCCTCTCGCCTCTGTTGCTTGGTGAGGGCCTCTCCAATCCTTACTTCCGGATCGTCCTCTCCGGAGGTTGCTGGAGCCGGGTTTGAACGACCCGAAGAGGAGGGAGACGGGGGAAAATCAACCATCAGGCTTTCCTGTTCCTGCCAAGGTTTTAATAGGTTGACATGGTATATTTGTTCAGGTTTCCGCCTACCGGGCTGCAATACCTTATAGTTGACCACCCCGACTCTTTCCTTTATCTCGTAGGGGCCTTGCCACTGAGCCAGGAATTTACTCTCCGCCGTGGGGATCAATACCAACACCCGATCCCCGGGTTTAAAGGTCCGCACGGTGGCTTGTCTATTGTAGCGGCCGCTTTGCGCGGCCTGAGCCTCCTGTAAATGCTCCTTCACAATTGGCATGACCGCGCTTATGCGGTTCTGCATTCCTACAATGTGTTCAATCACACTTTTATGGGGGGTGGGCTCTTGCTCCCATGTTTCCTTTGCCAGGTCCAACAATCCCCGGGGATGTCGCCCGTATAACAATTCAAAAGGCGAAAACCCCGTGGATGCCTGTGGCACCTCTCGTATGGCAAACATCAAATAGGGAAGCATCATATCCCAGTCTTTCCCGTCTTTGGAAATCACCCTTTTGAGCATGGTTTTCAGGGTTTTATTGAACCGTTCCACTAACCCATCCGTCTGAGGATGATACACAGACGTACGCAACTGCTTGATCTGGAGTAGCCGGCATAGCTCTTTGGTCACTTTAGACATGAATGGGGTCCCCTGATCCGTAAGGATCTCCTTGGGCAACCCCACCCGGCAGAACACAGCAAACAACTCCCGAGCTATAAGCTTCGCCGCAGTATGTCTGAGAGGTATCGCCTCTGGATACCGGGTGGCATAGTCAACGATCACTAGGATGTGTTGGTGCCCTCGAGCAGACTTTACGAGGGGCCCCACCAGATCCATCCCTATCCGTTCAAAAGGGACTTCTATAATGGGTAACGGTACCAACGGACTGCGAAAGTGGGTCAGGGGTGCGGTAAGCTGACACTCCTGGGCAGGTTTCGCAGAACCGTTTTACCTCCCCAAAGACCCCGGGCCAATAGAACCTTTGCAATATTCGCTCCTGCGTTTTCTTGACCCCTAGGTGGCCACTCATCAGGTGTTTATGAGCCAAGTCGAGGACCCGCCGGCGATACGGCTGGGGCACCACCAACTGCTCTACCCCCACGCCCCGTATTTCGTCTACCCGGTAGAGTAAATCCTGCTTAAGAGCGAAATGGGGGTCCTTACCTGGGCACCGGGCAGCTGTGCCACCCCGTCAACTACTGTCACTCGACTCCGGGCATGTATTAATGTAGGGTCCTGGAGTTGGGCTGTCCCAAACGTATCCGGGGACGCCTCCAACTCCGGGATGGGCTCGACCGTCTCAGCCTCTCCTGCCAATACCTCTAGGGGCGACCTATCGGGTTCACATTCTGTCCCTATCATGGGGACCCCTACGGCAGGCGTCCCGGATTCAGGATTGTAGGGCTCAGGTCCCGGACTGACCAATATCTGAGGGGACTTAGGAGGTCCCTTCCATAAAGTCCAAAAATAGGGCAGATCCCTTCCTAGGATCACGTCATAGGGAAGAGCGTTAATAAGTGCCACCTCATGTTGCACCTGACCGCACGGTGCTGTGATGGTGACAATCCCCGTGGGATAGTCTCGGGGGTCCCTATGTATGCAAACCACCCCCACGGTACGTCCTGTGGCCTTTACTTTAGCCCTCAAGGTTGATCGCACAAGGGTCACTAAGCTACCGGAATCCAACAAGCCTGTAACCGGACATCCATTCACCTGTATTTGGCACAAGTGGGGCTCAGTCTCTGGGGAGACCAGGTCAGCGGTACACACCACCTGAGCATACATTGAACCCCGCCGGGTAACCCCACAATCCATGGGCTCCGTGGTGAGTGGACACTGGGCTTCCATATGTCCCACCCGCTGGCACCGCCAACATCTAATAGGGAAGGAAACCCCCTTGACGAGTTGTCGTTTAGGGTATATAGCCTTCCGGACCTCAGGGACGGAGGGCGCGGCCTCAGACGGGACGGTAGCGGACTCCTGCCCTGGTGTCAGCGGTGGGTCCTTGGCCCTAGGCTTGGAGGGGCCGGACCGACGAGCGGTACGCAAAGTCTCAGTGTCCCGTATCAAGTCCTGCGTAGCCACATGCCGCTCTACCAGGCCCACTAATTGGTCCAGGGTACTTGGGTCGCCCTGTCCTACCCACCGTTGAATGGTGACGGGTAAAGTGCGCACAAAACGATCAACTACTACCCTTTCCACCATTTGCGCCGGGCTCAGAGTGTCAGGCTGCAACCACTTCTTTACGAGATGCAACAAGTCATAGGCCTGGGAGCGTACGGGTTTAGCTTCCTCATAGAACCACTGATTTACCCGCTGAGCCCGTACATAGGTATTCACCCCCATCCGAGCAAGTATTTCGGCTTTCAGGGTCGCATATTCTAAGGCGTCCTCGGTACAGAGGTCCAGGTACACTTTTTAGGGCTCCCCCGTCAGATAGGGCGACAATACCTCAGCCCACTGGGGGGTCGGCAGCTTTTCCCGCTCGGCCACCCGCTCAAACACCGCCAGGAACGCTTCCACATCATCCCCCGGGGTCATCTTTTGCAACGCTTGTCTCACCGCTTTCCGGACGCTGCCGTCGTCACCCAGTCCCGGGGTTGTTGCTGCCGGTCCGGCACGGATCGACTTGGCCAGGAGAACCATCTGTTCTTGGTGCCTTTTTTCCTGCAATTGCAAGGATTGCTGCTGACGTTCCAACGACCGGAGCAGGTGTTCATTAGCCTGTTGTTGCTGTGCATTAGCCTGCTGTTGCTGTGCATTAGCCTGTTGTTTCTGTGCATTAGCCTGAGCCAGCTGCTTTAGTATGTCCTCCATGGCGTCACCAGGTTTGGGCTGTAGTATAGCCGCTCGAATCCAGGACATGTGCTACCGGATCACCAGAAATGGAAGCTACACCTCACCGGGCTGGCATGCCCGCCGATTCTCCACCATATGTGAGGTAGCGTGGTCGGCTGCGCAGCAGAAGACACGGGATCCAGGCACCAAGGTTCACAGCACACGGTTTATTATCCAAACAAAAGTCCACACAGTACACATGTGCCTCTCCGGCAGAGAACTCAGGGAGTTGTGATCACTCCCTCACACCCGGCACACCTGCCCTCGTTCCTGTTCCCTTTTAACCCTTCCTTAAGCCTGTAGGGAAACAGCATTAACCCTGGAGTGGAGTTACTTTCTATCATAGAGTGAGCACAACTGGGGCGAGACATACCGGCCGTCATAGATAACCCCGGTCACAGTCTCACAATATATATATATATATGCACATTTTTTTCTACTGTTAGCTGGTGCTGCTCCCCAAGACACCAGTGTAGGCACCTACCCTCCAGTGCCTAAGGGTAAGTACAGGGGCATAGTTACCGCAGTCGCAGAGGTTGTGACTGTGACTGGGCCTAGCAGCTTAGAGGCCCACTCTGCGATCAGCAGCCAGCTCCTTTCTGTGAGAGAGGAGCTGTGCTGTTCTGGTGCAGACCACGTGACTGCTGTATGACCTGGTGCCGCCACCGCCGCTGACACCGGGTCCCCCCTCCCCCATCATCGTGCACAACAACAATGAAGCATGGAGTGGCCCATGCAGCTCCAAGCTTTATCATTCTCCCACTGTGCGGTGATGTCACTCCTGTGCAACTGCTGTGCTCAGAGCACAGAGCGCAGGATGCGAGATCGCTGACTGGAGCAGCTGGGGAACGAGGACAGAGGTGAGCACTTGTTTTTTTTTTGTTTTGTTTTTTATCAGTGCGTACACAGTAGCCAGAGGCCGGGAGGAGGGGCTGCATTATACATGGAGCATGGGGGGGCTGCCTGCATTATCCAAGGAGCATGGGGGGGCTGCATTATACATGGAGCATGGGGTGATGCCTGCATTATACATGGAACATGGGGGGCTGCCTAACTTATACATGGTGCATGGGGGGCTGCCTGCATTGCAAATGGAGCATGGAGGGCTGCATTGTACAAGGTGCATGGGAGGCTGCCTGCATTATACATGAAACATGGGGGGCTGCCTGCATTATACATAGAGCATGGGAGGCTGCATTATAGATGGAGCATGGGGGGCTGCTTGCATTATACAGTGAGCATGGGGGACTGCCTAAATTATACATGGAGCATGGGGGGGCTGCATTATACATGGAGCATGGGGGCTCCCTGCATTATACATTTAGCATGGGGAGCTGCCTGCATTATACATGGAGCATGGGGGGGCTGCCTGCATTATACATGGAGCATGGAGGGTTGCCTGCATTATACATAGAGCATGGGAGGTTGCCTGCATTAAACATTGAGCATGGGGGGCTGCCTGCATTATACATGGAGCATGGGGGGCTGCCTGCATTATACATGGAGCATGGGGGGCTGCCTGCATTATACATGGAGCATGGGGGGCTGCCTGCATTATACATGGAGCATGGGGGGCTGCCTGCATTATACATGGAGCATGGGAGGCTGCCTGCATTAAACATTGAGCATGGGGGCTGCCTACATTATACATGGAGCATGGGGGGCTGCCTGCATTATACATGGAGCATGGAGGGTTGCCTGCATTATACATAGAGCATGGGAGGTTGCCTGCATTAAACATTGAGCATGGGGGGCTGCCTGCATTATACATGGAGCATGGGGGGCTGCCTGCATTATACATGGAGCATGGGGGGCTGCCTGCATTATACATGGAGCATGGGGGTCTGCCTGCATTATACATGGAGCATGGGGGGCTGCCTGCATTATACATGGAGCATGGGGGGCTGCCTGCATTATACATGGAGCATGGGGGGCTGCCTGCATTATACATGGAGCATGGGGGGCTGGCTGCATTATACATGGAGCATGGGGGGCTGCCTGCATTATACATGGAGCATGGAGGGTTGCCTTCATTATACATGGAGCATGGAGGGTTGCCTGCATTATACATAGAGCATGGGAGGCTGCCTGCATTAAACATTGAGCATGGGGTGCTGCCTGCATTATACATGGAGCATGGGGGGCTGCCTGCATTATACATGGAGCATGGGGGGCTGCCTGCATTATACATGGAGCATGGGGGGCTGCCTGCATTATACATGGAGCATGGGGGGCTGCCTGCATTATACATGGAGCATGGAGGGCTGCCTGCGTTATACATGGAGCATGGGGGGCTGGCTGCATTATACATGGAGCATGGGGGGCTGGCTGCATTATACATGGAGCATGGGGGGCTGCCTGCATTATACATGGAGCATGGGAGGCTGCCTGCATTAAACATTGAGCATGGGGAGCTGCCTGCATTATATATGGAGCATGGAGGGCTGCCTTCATTATACATGGAGTATGGGGGGCTGCATTATACATAGAGCATGGGGGCTGCCTGCATTATACATGGAGCATGGGGGCTGCCTGCATTATACATGGAGCATGGGGGCTGGCTGCATTATACATGGAGCATGGGGGGCTGCCTGCATTATACATGGAGCATGGGGGGCTGCCTGCATTATACATGGAGCATGGGGGGCTGCCTGCATTATACATGGAGCATGGGGGGCTGCCTGCATTATACATGGAGCATGGGGGGCTGCCTGCATTATACATGGAGCACGGGGGGCTGCCTGTATTACACATGGGGAGATAAGGTATGCACACCAGTGACTATGTAAGGGGAATACATGTAATAGCAGAAACTGCTGTGTGAATACTGACATGAAAAATTCAATAGCTATATGTAAGGATGAAATGTGAAAAATGGAACCTGCATTACTGCCATGAATATATGAATAAAGAGAAATTTAGCTACTGAATTGATCAATGCAATAGAGCCCCAACACTACGCCAAAGTATTTCTCTACGTTGGGGTCCCTAGCTTGTGTGTGTCCTCTCATGCAGTTAAAAAACTTACCGTGTATGGGAAGCTGAGACCCAGGCTATATATACGATGTGGATTGGCAATAGGTGTGTATGGGGAGGGTTCACAAACGAAAAACTGCTAACAAATAATATTGCATTGATCAATTCAGTAGCTAAATTTCTCTTTATTCATATATTCATGGCAGTAATGCAGGTTCCATTTTTCACATTTCATCCTTACATATAGCTATTGAATTTTTCATGTCAGTATTCACACAGCAGTTTCTGCTATTACATGTATTCCCCTTGCATAGTCACTGGTGTGCATACCTTATCTCCCCATAGTGATGTTTTTTTAGGTTTTTGCACCCAGTTCAGACATAGAATGGAGTTCCAAACGTTATTTCTTATTTGTTAGCAGTTTTTCGTTTGTGAACCCTCCCCATACACACCTATTGCCAATCCACATCGTATATATAGCCTGGGTCTCAGCTTCCCATACACGGTAAGTTTTTTAACTGCATGAGAGGACACACACAAGCTAGGGACCCCAACGTAGAGAAATACTTTGGCGTAGTGTTGGGGCTCTATTGCATTGATCAATTCAGTAGCTAAATTTCTCTTTATTCATATATTCATGGCAGTAATGCAGGTTCCATTTTTCACATTTCATCCTTACATATAGCTATTGAATTTTTCATGTCAGTATTCACACAGCAGTTTCTGCTATTACATGTATTCCCCTTACATAGTCACTGGTGTGCATACCTTATCTCCCCATAGTGATGTTTTTTTAGGTTTTTGCACCCAGTTCAGACATAGAATGGAGTTCCAAACGTTATTTCTTATGCATTATACATGGAGCACGGGGGGCTGGTTGTATTATACATGGAGGAGTGTGGGGCTGCATAATGCAATATGAATGTTTTATGGGGCTACATTTTAATGGGGGCTATATTATAATATATGGAGGACTATGGAGGCTACCTTATGCTATGTGGTGCAGTATAATATATGAAGTACTATGGGGTGAATTAAAATATATGGAGAACTATGGGGTGAATTATAATACATGGAGAACTATGGGAAATTCATTATAATAATTGGAGGGCTATGAGGGCTACTTTATACATGGAGGACTATGGGGTGAATTATAATACATGGAGAGCTATTGGAAATGCATTATAGTACATGGAGGACTATGGAGCTGTATATGAAGGGTTATGTGGGACCCTTTATACAATATGGAAGGCTATGTGGGAGTCATTATAGTATTTGGAGAACTATATACAAGGGGTGACAAGGATTCAAGCATGGGATGGGAACGTTTTGTGCTGAGGGAAAAAGGCTCTTTCCCTCAGCACCCAGCTTTCCCATGCTCTGCTATACATCTCTCAGCACCCAGCTTTCCCATGCTCTGATATGGGAAAGCTGGGTATTGAGGGAAAGATATATAGCAGAGCATGGGGAAGCTGGGTGCCAAGGAGAAGATGGATATCAGAACATAGGAAAGCTGGGTGCTGATAGAGGGATTTCAGATCATGGGAAATCTGGGTGCTGAGGGTAAGAACCAAGTGTCAGCGTCATTATCCCGTACCCCAAGTGCCAGTGTCATTGTCCCATACCAAAAGTGTCGGTGCACATGGATGGGGGGCCCAGGTCCGAACTTTGAACCGGGGCCCATCAAACTCTAGTTACGCCACTGCGTAGCCCTACACCTGTTCCTACAGAAATAGAGAAAGTTATATGTGAGGGTCAATGATAGAAGAAGAGAGAGATCCCTGGGTTAAAATCCAAATAAAAGCAAAATCTGCATACATTGTATATTCTTGTTTGCATGGTCTTTCTCCCACACTTCAAAAAAATACTTATAGGTTGACCACAGAGTGTGTTGGCTGTGAGCAACAGAAAATAAAATAATAAAAGAACGTAAGCAGATGCTCTGTGGCAATTCTGTGAATGGTAATTGAGGCTTTACAATTAGCAGAGAGGTCACGTTGGTTGTCTTAATCCTTTTGGTTTAAATTAAACCTGACACTATATTTTTGCATAAATAAGCTTTTCTGGAATGTTTTTATTTTTTAGGCTTTATGCACTTGTGTGAAATTTTTAACACTTTCCAGAAGTGGAATTACAACACCAAAAAATTAATTGTTTATTAATAGCTATTACAGAAAATGGCATATGGTTATTCCAAATGACTGTGCACAGGTGTCATGCAGAATATTAACAAATAATTCCTGAGAAGCAACAGAGAAAAGAGGATTGTCTCGGGTCTAAGAATGCCTGGAGGTTGTTTAAAGGTTAAAGGGATACCGACGCAACGTCTTCTAGTTCTAAACCAAGAAAAACCTAAAACATGAGCCAGGACTAATTTATAAAATTCTCCCTTCGCACCAGTCAGAATGTTGTAAATTCTATTTAAATTTCAGACTTGAGGGTAATTTAATTTGATGAGGACAGCCTAGGAGCTTAGCAATCTGAAATGTCAGTTTTTCCATTATCTGAACATAATGCAGAATGCTGTAAATGCCTTTTGTTATTGCTTATTTCTGCACAGCCCAAATCACTCAAGATTGTTGATGCCAATAAACACTCCTAAATTAATGGCTAATTTGAATTGCTCATGATTTTTTATTAATATGAAAAAATGTTATGAGAAAAAGCAAGTATTGTACGGGTTTTTTTAAAACAAAGTATTATTTGAATTCTCTATGTGAAAATGAAAGTATTGTAAAAAATTTAAATGGAAAACAAAAACATATAAATTACATTTTCTAAGCTCTTAAAGAATTTAGAATTGCGTAATTTTGCTAGTAACCAGTCTCAGCATACCTTGATATTACTCAAGCTGTATACCAAATCATTGCTGCAAAACATAAGGACTAGGCAGTATTTCAAAAACAGCAGCCAATGGTACCATGCGATTCTCAAATATTACTAAACTATATTGCTCAAAAAATACTGCCATTAAGCACTTAAATATATGTGCTACAGCAGGTCCAGACACACAAATGATGCAAACTGTGCAGTGCATAGGGGCCCAAGAGTACAGTTGAGCACGGTTCGCGGTTCGTGGTTCTCCAGTTCGCGGCTCGAGTGATTTTGGGGGCTGTTCTAGATCGAACTAGAACTCGAGCTTTTTTGCAAAAGCTCGATAGTTCTAGATACGTTCGAGAACGGTTCTAGCAGCAAAAAACCCAGCTAATTCCTAGCTGGCTTTCCGCTGTAATAGTATACGTCACTCTGTGACTCACACTATTATGACATTTCAGTGTATAGTGTGCGGGAACAGCGCATTCAGATCACTGCTGTATGGATAATGGCGATCGACATTTTTTTTTTTTCCTAGTCTTCCTTCCCTAAGCGCGCGCGTGTAGTGGGGAGGGCCAGCATGTCAGCCAATCCCAGACACACACACAGCTAAGTGGACTTTTAGCCAGAGAAGCAACGGCATGTGTGATAGGATGTCCATGTCACATGTCCCTGCATTATAAAACCGGACATTTTCCTCCAGCACGCCATTATCTGCCTTCTGCGTCCTTGGTGTCAGACATCACTGGCGCAGCTCCTATCGCCGATACAGCTATATACGCTCCATACACAGCGCTGGACAGCATAGGGATAGCACTTTCTATCAGTCCTTTTAAGGGCTCGTACCGGCAGGATCAGAGCCATAGGTGAAAGGTCCTGAAAACAGAGTTTAACAGCTGCACAAGATGACAGCGTCTGTGTAGCTAAGGTCTGGGATTTCCTCGCTGCATTTCCCCATTAGGAGGGATAGAAAGGCAGGCTTCCTTTCCTCTACCCAGAGACCCACAACCCTGCCACTGTACCCTCCTGCACTTTGCACACTCCAACTCATTGTTACTAAGCCATTATACTAGCAAACACTGAGTGAACTTAGTGGCATCCTAAACGTGGCTATTGGACTTCTGTATAGTCCCACTAGTGCAAAGATATTTGCAGCACGTCTGCCTGCATTGCACACTCAAACTCATTGTTACTTACTAAGACAATATAATACCAAAAATTGAGTGAACTTAGTGGCATACAAGAAGTGGCTGTTGTACTCCATTAGTGCCCCACTGGTACAAATCTATGTGCAGCACCTCTGCATGACACCCACCTGCCCTGTTTTTAATAAGCTATAATGATAGCAAAAAATACTGCCATTTAGTGGCATCATAGAACTGGATGTTGTATTTCATTATTGTCCCACTGGTGCCAAGCTATTTCTAGCACCTGTGCAGGACACCCTCCTGCTCTGTTTTTAATAAGCTATAATGATAGCAAAAAATACTGCCATTTAGTGGCATCATAGAACTGGATGTTGTATTTCATTATTGTCCCACTGGTGCCAAGCTATTTCTAGCACCTGTGCAGGACACCCTCCTGCTCTGTTTTTAATAAGCTATAATGATAGCAAAAAATACTGCCATTTAGTGGCATCATAGAACTGGATGTTGTATTTCATTATTGTCCCACTGGTGCCAAGCTATTTCTAGCACCTGTGCAGGACACCCTCCTGCTCTGTTTTTAATAAGCTATAATGATAGCAAAAAATACTGCCATTTAGTGGCATCATAGAACTGGATGTTGTATTTCATTATTGTCCCACTGGTGCCAGGCTATTTCTAGCACCTCTGCATGACACCCTCATGCACATTTTGCTACGCTAATGTTATAGCAAACTCAGGGAATTCATTGCTGCATTTGATAATTCGGAGGGATAAAAAGTGAGGCTTCCTTTAGCTTTTCCTTCTGTTCATAGACAGCATCTCCAAGTCCACACCCGAAGAGCAATTTCTCCTCCACGTGTAAGTGTGGAGAGGCAGCTAGTGCGCATGCGTGTGCCGATTTACCCCAGCTGCAGCCTAACTACAGTGTTTTGCCTAGTGAGTATGCTCAGTCTGACTGTGCCATTCTTGAGGCTAAGTCTTCATTTTGGGATACAGCGCATGCTCCCACACTTAGTGTGAAAAGCCTCTTTGCACAGGTACTTGCATTCCGTGCCGGGTCTAAGTCCTGTGTTGTGCCTAGACACCATGCTAAAGCTGATAGTCTTTTTTCAGAGACTGTACTTCATGCAACTGACCATGCTCAGGCACTTACTGCATCAGAGACTAGGTCCGGTAATGAACTCTTTGGCCCTGCCCCTGATGTGGGGGGCCCATATAGACCACAGGGCATCAGGTGTCCTGACAATGTGGCCAGGCCACTCCCAAATGGCTTGCAGAGGCCCGCCCCTATGACTTATCACCTCATTATTGATGGTCAGACGATGACTGGTGAGGTGTTTGTGTCGTGGCAGCCATGGGGTCATTATTGAAGTTGCGGTTCCAAATAGGACGCTAGTTATGCCACTCATGACGTGTCACTCTGCTTTTGTCTCCAGGAGGTGCATTGTGGTCCACCCTGGTTTGGGGCGGACCCAGGTTATAAAACGGGCTGGAGCCAACAAGGAGGTGCGCAGTCTTCTATTATGCTCCGAAAGAGCACACCTCCATGTGTTGAACCCATTGCGGCTTTAGGCCAGAGGTAGGCAGGGATAGGGTGTCGATGCAGGCCGCCACCACAGTTGGTAACGCAGAACGGTTAAGACCAGCTCCTGTCCTACAAGTCCTGCTTGTGCAGCCCAGTGGCATTAACAGGCCTGCTGCTTTTGATGCGCCTGCTGTTCACAGGTGTGGCCCCAATGCACACGGTCAGCGTACTGAATGGCCCCTGTGATGTTAACAGGGAGTTCCTGGGCTGGGTGGGCGTGTGGACCCTGTGACGCTAACAGTGCTCCCAGTCTCCAGATCCGAGTGGCGTCTAACTCGGTTCAGGCTACTATTAGTTTCATAGCCACACAGCTCTGTATCCTCCACCTAACCTTCCAGTTGCCAACCTCTCCTTTTCCATCTGGGAGCACGGTGGACACTGACTGCTGATGGGGATATATACCTTTCTCTTTCTTTTCTCAATAATTTTCGTTATATAGCGGTAACATAGTATATACCACCTTATCCAAATCTGCCAGTCCCACCGTAACATATGGTGTTTCTTCATCAAATGTTACTTTTGCTTAACCAACAAACCCACGGACAAAAACTTTTTTCCCCTTTCCAACACACCTGTTCCCCTTTCCACCAGCATTTGTCCTTTTTCAACTCATTTGGTATATGACCAAAAGTGCAACTCTGCAGGGACACCGTACTCAATGCCATTTCAGCACAGCAGCCAGCCCTCGGTCCCTCAGATGTGGACAAGTAAAAGACCATTTCCTCCTATCCATGACAAAGCATTGAGATTCACTCTGTGCAGCACTGGTGTTTACTGGAAAAGCAAATCTAAGAATCCGTACCACCTTCTGCAGATACTCCTGTATACATGCGTCCCTTTCTATGGCAGGAATTATTTCGCCAAATTTTGTCTTGTACCGGGGATCTAACAGTGTGGCAACCCAGTAGTTAGCATTACTTTGAATTCGTACAATCCGAGGGTCATGTTGTAGGTAGTGCAGCAAGAAGGCGCTCATGTGTCTTGTGCATCCAGGAGGACCAAGTGCTTGGTGTGTTGGTGGCAGAGAGGTGAGAATCGTGCCTCCTTCCTCTGCCCTCTCCCCCCAACCTCGCTCAACCGAAATGTGAGCAAGCTCTCACTCATCAGCTGAGTCTTCCATGCCCATCGCAAGTTCGTCCTCCATTTCTTCATGGGCTCCTGCACCTTCCTCAACAATTTTTGCTGATACTATGTGCCCTTGTTAATCCCTATCCCCCACCATGACTGCCGCCTAGGTGCCGCTCACCGTATGGACCTTGTAGATCTTATTATCCCTTCTGCATATGACTCCTCCTGTACTTCCTCCCCTTCCTCTTGGACCAACACCTGACTCCGAATAATGCTTACAGTGTGCTCCATCTTGTAGATGACCAGAATTGTCATGCTGAGAATGGCATCGCCAGTGCTAAACATCTTCGTCGATATTTGTAAACTGTGTAGAAGGGTGCATAGGTCCTTGATCTGACACCACTCCAGCAGCGTGATCTGCACCACCTCTGGATCAAGTTAGCCCAGGGTATACGTCATACCGTATTTCAGCAGGGCTCTGCGGTGCTGCCACACACGCTGCAACATGTGCAGATTCCAATTCCTGCGTGTCGGAACATGGCATTTCCGGCGTTTAACCGCCAGACCCTAAGACTTCAGGAGCGATGAAAGTTGTTGAGCTGCTGGCTGTGAAGGATGAAAGTGAGCACATAGCAGCGTGCCCGCTGCACAAGGCCATGTAGGCCGGGATGGTATTTTAAAAATTGCTGGAGAATCAGATTCAACATGTGAGCCATACAAGGCACTTGTGTCACATTGCCCTGACGAAGGGCCGCAGACAGGTTTGCATCATTGCCGCACACGGCTGTTAAGTCACCAACGTAGTCCACTCAATCAATTTGTACTCCGGTCGCCAGGTGACAACGTGTTCCTTTCGTGCATAGTGCTGATGATGGGAAAGGAGTCGATGCCTGCGGCGCAGGTGGACGCAGGTTATGGTCACCCACTGAGTTGCGTTACCTTGACAGATACAGAACCACACGCTGAATGTAGGTGGTGGGTATCTCACAGATGAAGTACCATCATTCAGCTACCACCACTGGGAAGACACCACACCCTTTTTTAGGCCCCTCCTGTCTGCAGACCACTGCCAGACAAAGCTATGAACCTCTTGTTACTGTTACCCCCAGTTCAGTTTTATGAGTTTGTGTGCTTGTTACCTGACTACTTTTCCTGCTTGCTGTTTATGTACCTCGTTGGCCGATCCACATTTCACCTCTGCTTGTTTTCTGATTAAGTCCTGGCCATCCCATTCTGTTCCTCTTCCTCAATTAATGTTTTTGACCCTGCATGACTACTATTCTCTGGAACTGCAGCCTTCCACAGGTATTGATCAACTTGGGCCCTGTGTAATTCCAAATCACTGTATAGGGGTTAAAGGGTTTCAGGGTTCTGGGTGTCCAGCTTGGTGAGTGGCTTGCCTCTAGCCTATCCTTTACAGCCCATCTGAGTGTGTCGATCCAGGCTGGTGTTACACCGTGCCCTCTGCAGAAGGCCATGTAGGCCGGGATAGTGTTTTAAAAATTGCTGGACAACCAGGTTCAACACGTGAGCCATACAAGGCACGTGTGTCACATTGCCCTGAAGAAGGGTCGCAGACTGGTTTGCATCATTGTCGCACCCGACCTTCCCTGACTGCTGGTTGAGTGTAGACAACCATTGATGAAACTCGGTCTCACTCTCCATAGCTAACAGTCCACAATTCCTCAGCGGTGTCTCACATTTCCCCTACATTTCAAAGTAAACATTTGACTGCCTGATGGCCTTGAGCTCTGCTGCCAGCATAGTAAGGAGGTGTGTGGGATTCCTTG
This sequence comes from Anomaloglossus baeobatrachus, assembly GCF_048569485.1. Lineage (NCBI taxonomy): Eukaryota > Metazoa > Chordata > Amphibia > Anura > Aromobatidae > Anomaloglossus > Anomaloglossus baeobatrachus. The sequence goes on along the minus strand of NC_134358.1, from coordinate 295,266,777 downwards.
GGCGCAGTTACAAGGAAGGGTGGCCTGACCACACAGGGTTTGGGCCGAGGTAGAGGACCCACACAAGGTTAAGGAGGCAGAAGCAGTGGAGGAACTTGTACCTACTGAGGAAGGATTGACATACAAGTCGTGGGGACGGCAAGACTTGTACAGCAAACCCTTCTCCATCTCTCACCATAGTTACCCAGTGCCCAGTCAGCAACATGTAACTCTCCTGTCCATGCTTACTGGTCCAAGTATCTGTGGTGAAATGCACCCTGTCACACACAGAGTTTCTCAAGGAATCGGTGAGGTTGTGTGCGACCTGCTGTGGTAGCGCGGGCACGCCTTTCTTGGAGAAGGAGTGACGACTGGCCATCGGCTCTTGGGGCACTGCAATGGGCATAAGGTCTCGAAAATCCTCGGTCTCAAAAGGGTGTAAAGGCAGCCTTTCTGTTGCCAACAAGTTGCAGATGATGAAACTCAACCTCTTAGGCATGTCATGCCCTTCGAAAATCATGTAAAACACAGCAAGGGGACTCCAACCACAGTCTCCCTCGTTGCCACTAATTGGACCACACACACCCCACTTGACTGGCATCACTTGACCCCCCTTTTCAAAATGAAAAAGATGCTTGGCATGAAGCACTCTCAAAAATACGCGTGCCTTTCCTGACCTCGAGCCGAACCGCGACCGGTTCGCTAATCTCTACCCAAGAGGTAAGGGTGCACACTTCCACCTCCAAAACAGGTAGAATTGAGCATTATAATGAACTATTGGACTGCAAAGGTCTAATATATATATTGTTCTGGCACAGGGATCTTCTTCTGTCTGTGTCCACACAGCATATACAGTATAAAACCTTGTGATACATTTAACAAATATCACCATTTACATGTTACTCCTTCACTTAGCTGCCCTAAATCGTACTGGCACATGCACCAACTCATTGTTTCTATTTCCCACTCACTAAGACACTAACAAACTTTGCCACTTAATCATTCACAATGACTCACTTTTTCCTCAACTCAACATTCTTCTACCTTATATGATATATGCAAAGTCAGATTCTCTATTACTCAATTATAGTGTCCAGTGTGTCCACATAATGCTATCATTGAGCTATTTACAATGGTTTACAATGTCACTGTATGAAATGTTAAAGTGGTCTGAAGAAGAACAAGCACTGTTAGGCCTAAGCCACATGGTATGAAAATCGATGCTAGTGGAGTGCGATTAAAAAAAAAAAAAAAAAATCGCATTCCACTTGGACCAATATTAGCCTGTGTGTCAGCACACATGAGCGATTATTTTCTCAGCCCTAATCAAACCTAAAAAACAATCGCAGCATTATGCGATTGTAATGCGAGACTCTTTCTCTCGCACCCATCCAAGTGTATGGGGTGAGAAAATCGCACTGCACTCACGATACAACGGTGTACCGCGAGTGCAGTGCAAGAATGGCAATAGCCGGTTACAGAGGAGAGAGATAAATCCCTCCCTCCCCTCCTCAGTGCTGGCCCTCCCCTCCTCAGTGCCGGCCCTCCCCACGCAGCTGAGGTCCACTTGCACAGTTGGACCTCAGTCGCAGGGACACCAGCATGACACTGAGCTCTGCGGTACTGCCAGCGTGGGCCGAGTGTCATGCGAGGGGATCGCAGTAATCCCCGTGTGGCCCCAGCCTTATTGGAAGAAGTTTAGGTTATTGCTACCGTCTCCAATTGTTAAGCCATGTATAGAAGCATTCAGCAATCTATAGATAAGATAAAGAGAGTTGCAGCACAAGAGCCACAATATTCTGTAAAATCACTATGTTATTATAATCCCATTTTAATCTGCACATACATATGATGAATAGACTGGCGCGTTTTGGGTGTACTTGCATCTATTTTGGGTTATATACAATAATTTGATCTGTTTTTATTGCAAGTTTTTAAGAACTAGTGCTTTTTGACAACCCACAATTCTGATGTTTTTATTTTTTAGGGGTGTTAAAGTGTTTATCGATAGCGTTAACTTATTTCATAGTTTGATAGATATGAATTTTATAAATGTGGCAATACCAAATATGTCTAATTTTTGTTTTGTATTTTTAATAGGGTTCACCTTATCTCTTATATTATATACTGCAATACTACAGTATCACAGTATGTCGTAAAAATTCTGGATTACTTTGAAGCTCAGAATATACACTACTTGAGCTTCAGAGGAGTAACATGATGGTGGCATGGAGGACCTTATAAGCATTAAGCTAGATTGTTCTTTATCACGTGATGTTATAGACTTAATAAAAAAAAGAAGTATTAAGTGGGTAGAAAGGCAAAATGAGCAATTGTAAACAAAGAGTGCTATAAAATATGATGCCTCCAATATATTAAGAGGATTAAAATTTTGATGGGTGAACTTTAATGACGGATTCAAAAGTTTATTTCCATACTTCCTAGCTTTCATTCTATCCTTTCTAATGTTAATTTCCCTGGTAAAGCTGTATTGGTTTAAATAAACCAGTTTACCCAATGGGATTGATTTTATGGTTTGTGCTGGGTGGCAACAATTTGCTCGAAGTACAATATTGCCTTATGCAGTCCTGTAGGTAATAGCAGTATGAATAGTGCCCAATTTATCAATAATAACCATTTACTTCACTGTTTAAAAATTGTATCCTTTTATCACGAGGTGACTGTGTAGATTTTAAAATCAAGATCTTTATCATTAAAGTATCAGTATGAGGTTTGTAACAGTCATGACAATGTCCAAGCAGATTAACAAAAAGGTCACAAATGAAACGGCAGTAGACGACCACATACACATATGGTATGAAAAATATAAAAGTTCTAGGGACATGGAGAATGCATCTCCATTCCCCTTATATCTTTAAGAAATGTTCCACATTAAACATGAAAAAAATGTTATTCAGTAGATAATAAATAGCCATCACATGTTTAAATGATGTGATGATGGCACTGATTGTATCATTGTGAAAACTGCAATTCAAATTGATTACATCACAAGCAACAAAACAATACTTAATTGACCAGGTAAAACCAGCTAAAGCTTTGAAAACAGAACATTCTCCTAAGAATCCTGGGATTATTTGTATGAGAAGATGTAAAAAAGTATTATTTTTGCTACTATATGAAATATGCGTGTAATAGACAGTTCGACCAACATGCAATTTTTGGTATTAATGTTCAAAATACTCCACCTTTCACCCCTATCTGGAAGTTGCGATAATGCTTTTTTACTGCCAAAGTTTCTTATTTTGGATTATGAAGTCATGCTTTCTGACTGAGCACTCCTTCTCAGAAGATAAGCTTAAAGGGAAGGTGTCGTTTTTTTTTATTTTTGTATTAATAATAGTGATTATGAAATCAAGTATTTTTAATACAAGAATAAATTCACTGTTTCTTTAGTTTTTATTTAATTCTAGTGTTACTGAAGCACTGGGCGCTGCCATCTTGGATCTGTTATGAGTAACGACAGTTACTCATCTCAAATACGGCAGTGCCCTGGGCATAGAAGACAGTTATCAAGCTCCGATCCCTATACCTAACACAGAGACAGCTTCTGCTATGAAATGGACAAGCCCCCTAGGCTGTCCAGATCACAGTAGAAGGAGGAGATCAGTGCCATCTTTGTGGAGCTCACAGCATATGCTATGTGCTGCACTTTCTCCCTGTCACCTGCTCGGGATGTGTGAGTACCGACTCCGAGCCACCACTGCTACACTCCTCCCTCCCCCCGCTACCCTCACCCCTACTCAGCTCTCGCTGCCATTTTGCTCAATTAAAAACAAATAATAATATTTAAACAAAATATTAAAACATTAATGCTTTAAATTTTTTCAGTTATTGATTTTTTTTTACAACACCATTTAATTTCCTAGTAGCATGTGCAGTATGCACTTGTTCACTCTTGTTTGTTAAGAAGTGGCATCAGTGTTTTTTATTTTAGCACAGAGGGACCAACTTAGCTCATGAAACGAACATCACTGATGACTCTTCATTTCAGGGAGAGGGTACGGGCTGTGGCAGTAACCGCATTCTCTGCCCCCTGGTGATGTTTTAGAATGCCAAAATGCACTGGAATTCTCAAACAAAGTGTCATCAGAGAGGAAGTAGGGTAAAAAATACAATATGGCCCTTTTATATCAGAGGGTTAAGAAATGAATCAAACTCTGATCCCTGTGGTGTAGTTTTATTAATTATCCATATTTGTAACAATACTATATGTCTATAAAAAGATATATCAAGAAGACCTCACAATTTTAGGCCGCCCACACTAATCTAATAATATTTATGCAAAATGTGCTTAATATTTTTATGTGATAATATGTTCACAACATTATATATTTCCCAAATATAATATTAAAAATTAATAGATGAATTTTTGTAGACAATGACCTGACTTTCTTTTTCCATCAATAAAAGAGTTTCTATCAAACTTAATTGGCAAGGGACTGTTCAGTGAATAATCAGCTGCTTGTCCTTGACATTTTGTCTACCATTATTGACATAGCCGCAAAATGTTTGCAAGAAGTGATCTCAGCTGAGTCATTCATGCCTATAATAGCAATAAAGAAAAAAAATGAGAAATATTCCAAAAGCACAGCTTCTATCAAACGCTCTGAAGTAGAACACATTCCTGATAAAATAGCCATGACATTACAGCCCTGCCTATTAATTAAAAAGAACATTAATTCAAACAGAACAGCTCAGCAGTGAGAACATTTTTGCTTAACAAATGAGACCAAATTAAAAGATTTTTATTAATATAGAGTTGTCCACTGGAAGCAGTTATGGAATGGAAATTGTCAACGCCTCTTTCTGCTTTAAAAAGATTAAGTGGTTTTTGAAACTTTTTATTATGAATTGTGATTAGTAATTGTGAATTATGACAATAGAGTCCAGGTTTTGTGAAACTATTATGACTAATTCCTGACCAGCATTGATTTCACCATTGTTCTTATGACCATACTCAAAACCAGAAGAATCTATAGATATATTTGTCCTTTTCTGCTTCCTTTTGATTGTTTTGGGTAATTTCGTTGCTCTGGCTTTCTTTTTGTATGTTTATACATCAATTAAGAAATGTGCTCCCAAGACCATCCTGGGGCATCACAGCTCTGGACCAGACCTCAATCAGAGGACAATAAAACTTTCACACTGCTTATCTGTAAACTGATGCAATATTTATGGCCACAACAGTTTGTCCTCTTGCTATACTGATAGTTCTGCTTCACATAACTTGCCTTATTTACTTCTCCATTATATGTCCTGTTGTGTATAAATATGTGACTCTTCAGATTTTGTGTTATACTTAGCCTCATGAAGAGACCTGCGTAGTCTCGAAAGCTTTCTATTTACTTCCATCTTTCAGTTAGCCATTAAAAGGTATCAACCCCTGAGGATTCTCAGTTTTTTTTAAGCAATTTATTTATCTCTACTGGATAACATGGTACAAAGATATATTTTATCTGTATGTTTCTGTAATAGGGTGTCCAGTGCCCTACCGCCCCCAGGATATATATGGCAAAGTTGGGTATCGCGTTGTACTGTATTGATGACAGATTAATGTGTTTTTGTATAATGTGATAGTAATGTATTGTATATGCATCTCTCTCAATGTTACTGGCCACCAGCAGGTGTCACTGGGTCCCTGGTACCCAGTGTAAGGGAGTGTGTAGGGGATGACAGGATGGCATGGGTTAAAGGGGAAGAATGGTCCCCAGCTCAGAGGCAATATAGGGAAGACATTAACTGGTACAGGGCAGTGTAGAGAGAGATGGAGTAGTGACAAGAAGGAGAGAAAGGACCTGCAGGGTCAGATGTAGCAGATTGAAGTCGGTGGTGTGTGGAGAAGACAAACACAGAGTGAAGATAGAAAGGAGAACGAGAAACGTAGATTGAAGAGGAGGGTGAGCCCCTTAGCTATCAGGTGTAAATCTTGTAAAAGAAAGGAGTAAAGGAGGAGGGCATTCCATTCCTAGGTCGGCAGCAGTGAGTACCTGTGGGAAAGATAGCACAGCGGGAGAATCATCAGGAGTACATTCATGCATCAAGAGCCGAACCGTCAGACCAGCCATCACGCTTAGTGACTGGGTCAGGAGGGAGAGGATAAATCACCCCATGGTGGCCGTAGCTGGGAAGCCTGGTTCTGCAATGAAATACATGCTTACAAAGAATCTAGAAACAATAACTGCTTTTAAGAAATGGAAGCTGTGGGCCAAGAAAGTGTTTTGTAAAGTTGTTGAAGTTTTAACTGGTGGTGGACTCTTTACTGAATCTGCGGCTCGCCAGGCCGATTGTAGTGAATGGGATCCTGAGAAGACGAACAAAGAAACAGAAGCGCAGTTGCAGGCAGGTGCCACGTCCTTACTCATCCCACACACCCCTCTGCACCCTGTGTCTGTACTGTGCCGGGGTGGGTTGAGGACTGCAACCCTTTCCCACGACTGCCCCTTCCTGGCACTTTACATTTCTACCATTAATTTATAAGTAAGCCAGCTATAACATGAGGTAACGATTTTTCGCTAGATCTTTACAAATGTTTGCTTGTAAATGTAAAAAATGTATTGTTGTAAGACTTAAACTGAATGCACAGTGATAGGCTTTCATATTAGTAGTACATTTATAAAGATAAAAGGGTGCTTTACACGCTGCGACATCGCTAGCGATCTCATTAGCGATGTGACACGCCAGATCGCAGATAAGATATTTGCCGAGATCGCACATAGGTAATTTTTTATAGCACCGGTCACATGTGCGATCTCGGCAAATCGTGTGTGCGATCTGTCGTGTTACATCGCTAACGATATTGCTAGCGATGTCGCAGCGTGTAAAGCACCCTTAAAGGTCTGCCCTTAAAGGGATTGTTCAGGTTTCGGTTTAAACTCTGCAGTCACATTATATAACTGTAGACATGGGAACCCTCACAGTGCACACAGTGCCAGTGACAGGAGAAGGCAGATGAGTGACCTCAAGTATGTGATTTGAATACATGCAGTAACATGTCGCAACATGTCAATTATAAATGCATGACCTAGATCAATACAAGTGAATTGAGCAAGGGCGGATACATCTTGTTGGAATATGGCTGGATGTATGCAAATTGCATGATTGCTGTGACACATAGAGTGACTGCAGTCTTGAATCCCCAGGCTTGGACAACCCCTTTAACCGGTCAGGTCTAAGATAGGAATCATCCTTTTAAAATTTAAGCCATCTTGACTATCTCTCACATACACAATAGCGCTTGCTTGGCTGAGCCTTCCTGTGCTCTCTAATGCCTGCTTTACACCTTACGATCCAGCATACGATATCGTATGCGATCGTACTCGCCCCCATCGTATGTGCGGCACGTTCAATTTGCATAAAAGAAAAACACCCCGTCACACGTACTTACCCGTCCATACGACCTCGATGTGGGCGGCGAACATCCACTTCCTGGAGTGGGAGGGACGTTCGGCGCCCACCTCCTTCCTTCCGCATTGCCGGCGGGAGCCGCGGGACGTAGGTAAGATCTGTTCATCGTTCCCGGGGTGTCACACACTGCGATGTGTGCTACCCCGGGTACGATGAACAACCTGACGTTCAATTTTTAGGAATTGAACGACGTGCATGCGATGAACGTTTTACCGTTCAATCGCAATCACACGTAGCTGTTACATGCTACAATGTAACTTACGATGCCAGATGTGCGTCACATACGACGTGACCCTGCCAACACATTGTAAGATATATTGTAGCGTGTAAAGCGCCCTTAAAGCGGGTTTTACACGCTACAACATATCTAATGATGTGTTGGCGGGGTCACGTCGTAAGTGACACACATCCGGGATAGTTAGTGACGTAGTTGCGTGTAACAGCTACGTGCGATTGCGATTGAACGTAAAACCGTTCATCGCATACACATCGTTCATTTGCTAAAAATTGCACGTCGGGTTGTTAAATGTTCCCGAGGCAGCACACATCGCAGTGTGTGACACCCCGGGAATGATGAACAAATCTTAACCTGAGTCCTGCGACTCCCACCGGCAATGCGGAAGGAAGGAGGTGGGCGGGATGTTTACGTCCCGCTCATCTCCGCCCCTCCGCTTCTATTGGCCGGCTGCCGTGTGACGTCGCTGTGACGCCGAACGTCCCTCCCACTCCAGGAGGTGGATATTTGCCGCCCACATCGAGGTCGTATGGAAGGGTAAGTACGTGTGACGGCAAATAATCGTTTGTGCAACACGGTCAACAAATTGAACGTGTCGCCCATACGATGGAGGCGTGTCACATCACATACGATATTGTATGCTTAATTGTAAGGTGTAAACAAGGCTTTAGAGAGAGAGAGCTGTTGCCAGAACAGAGAAAATTTGGTCATACCCAAACAACATCTCCCTGACAACCAGTTGTCAGGAGCTCTCTTAAAGGTAAGAGCGTCTGGTGAAACAACCATTCACTAAAAAAGGGCCTAAGTAATATTTCTACATTGTGGCCTTATTATGAAAACTACTCATTTCTGTGATAAGCTTGAGGTGACTGGAAATAGATTTTACAAAGAAACTAAAATAGGGCCCGCAAACCCTTACTATTAAATTAAAGTACAGGTGCACAAATATGCTATGTGGCCAATATATAAACTGCTACGCACCTTTCCCAGATCTGTGCCTTGCTTCCCTCACACTGGTCCAGTAGACTCTGTTGTGCTCCATGTCGGGATTTGCAGATGACCCTGCGTGATTCCATGTGAGCATCCGTCTCGGCTAATACAGCTTAGGTGGCAAAAATTAAGAGACCACTGCAAAATTGTCAGTTTTTCAGAATTTTCTCTTTGTAGGTTTTTGATACAATGTAAATTATTGTTTTATTCTATAAACTACTGACAACATGTCTCCGAATTTCCAAGCAATAAATTTTGTATTTATTTTCTGAAAATGAGAAATGGTCAAAATAACAAAACAATGCATTGATTTCAGACCTCAAATAATGCAAAGAAAACAAGTTCAGAATCATTTAGAAACAGCACTACTAATAATGTTTTAACTCAGGAAGAGTTCAGAAATTAATATTTTGTGGAATAACCATGATTTTTAATCACAGCTTTCATGCGTCTTGGCATGCTTTCCACCGGTCTTTCACACTGCTTTTGGGTGACCTTGTGCTACTTCCTTTGTAAAAATGTAAGCAGTTCTTTGTTTGATGGCTTGTGACTATCCATCTTCCTCTTGATTACATTCCAGAGGTTTTCAATGGAGTTCAGGTCTGGAGATTGGGCTGGCCATGACAGGGTTTTCATGTGGTGGTCCTTCATCCACACATTGATTGACTTAGCTGTGTGGCATGGCGCATTGTCCTTTTTAGCTTTGCTCAACACCTGGTCGTCTAATGGTTAGACGGAGACCTGGAGAGATATATAAGCCACAGTGTCTTTCACCCACTGTGAAATTTGGTGGAGGATCGGTGATGATCTGGGGATGCTTACGCAAGGCAGGAATTGGGTAGATTAAACTTTATGAAGGATGTATGAAACAAGCCGCATACAAAGTTACCCTGGAAAATCAGTTGCTTCCTTCTGCTCAGGCAATGTTCCCCAACTCTGATGACTGTTTTTTTTTCAGCAGGACAATGTTTCTAAGCATTTAATGTAGGTTAATTGTCCATGCACAGTGGACAAATATCTAAGGCTTACTGTGGAATCTACGTATAATCCCTAGGTGAATTGCGTTTTTACGCAATTAATGTAGATTCATGCATGCACAGTATTCAAAGGATTTGGGACACAGGAAAACAAAAATGGAGTGGCGTTTTGTGTGTATTTAATGCTGGCCAAGCCTAAGGGAGTTTTATGCCGCCTTTTTTGAATCGTCCAGGCTTTGGAAACATGGCTTACAGGCCTGCCCAGAGTGAGGGACTTTTTTGAGCCTCTAAATCATCTATCTTTCGAGCTCCTTTTTCAATGCATCTGTGGTGCATAGGGTGAGTGACTTTGAACTGACTATGATTATGAGGAACATTATTCCTGTGATATATGGAGTAGCCTGTAGTTGTTAGGAGCTTACTAATATGACGGTTGTATAGATGTATATATGGGGAGATCCACTTACTTTTTGGTACATTCTATTTCTATTTTATCTCCATACAAGGGCATAAAGAAAATTTTGGTTTATTGTTAGATTCCTTGTATACACATCCATTGATGAGAATACATTTCCTATATTTAGATACTGGATGTATACATGAATTGGAGGTTGGAGTTCATATATTTGGGCTTCTGGTTTTACCCCTCTATGGGTGTGGGCACTCAGGATCTATTTGTGGATGGGAACCGTATATATACTGTATATATATATATATATATATATATATATATATATATAATAAATAAAGCTGAATGTGTGTGTATGTGTGTGTGTGTGTATGTCCGGGATTGGCATCTGCACCGTCGCAGCTACAGCCACAAAATTTTGCACACTCACACTTCTGGACCCCGAGAGTGTCATAGGCTATGTTTTGAGGGGAAATTTTAACCTCGCGCTTTACAGTTATTCACCAAAAAACCTGCCTCCATTAAAGCAAATGGAGCTGGGAGCCACAGTGCAGCCAGAACTTCAGAAGAATGCGCAGCCACGTCCTTATATGGAATGTTGGCGTGTCACAATGCAGCCAGGGAAAGAGGCAGACATAGACAGGGAAAGAGGCCGACACAGACAGGGTAAGAAAAAGACATAGACAGGGTAAGAGACCGACACAAAGAGACAGACACAGACAAAGAGACAGACTGACAGGGAAAGAGACAGACAGGGAAAGAGAGGAAAAGAGAGAGACAGGTTAAGAGACAGACATAGACAGGTAAAGAGACAGGAACAGAGATAGAGACAGAGACAGACACAGGGAAACAGACAGACAGGGAAAGAGACAGACAGGGTAAGAGACAGACAAAAACAGGTAAAGAGACAGACAAAGAGGCAGACACAGGGAAAGAGAGGGAAAGAGACAGACAGGGAAAGTGACAGAGATAGACAGACAGGGAAAGTGATAGATAGACAGGGAAAGAGATTGAGACAGACGGAGAAAGAGACAGAGACAGACAGGGAGAGACAGAAAGACAAAGAGATAGAGAGAGCGACAGAGAGATATATACAGAGGGGGAGACGAACAGAGAATGGGAGAGAAACAGAGAGACAGTTACTATCCCGGGCAGCGCCGGGTGCTATGTTGTGAGGCGAAATTTTAACCCAGCGCGTTCCAATTTACCAATCAATTTTGCCCCTATCTATATAATGGGGAAAAAGTGAAACGAAAAATGTTGGGGGCAAATTGACAGCTGTCAGATGTGAACAAGGGGGACTTAAAGAATGAGAGCGATGGCGCCAAAGAGTATATACCGTACAGTTGCTAAGGTGGGGCCCCGACATGGGATACTCACCATACTCTGGGATATGAACACACACACAAAATGCGCCACACACTACCACGTACTTGAAAACATATACCACCCTCAGCACATATTTCACCATGTGAAACAATTAAATATTTACATTTCTATCTATTTGTTTTGTGTTTTTTGTGTGCAGAATACATTTTTGTTAATACATTCTATTTTTGTTAACAACAGTTATTAACCCGGGCGAAGCTGGGTAGTACAGCTAGTATATATATATATATATATATATATATATATATATATGTACACGGAAATGTTAGATCTGCTCATTGAGAGACTCCATGTTTTTTCCCAAGATCCATTATGAAGCCATGAAATTTGGCATGCTCGTGGATCCTATAAATAAGTTCTCCTGATGAACCCCTTGTCATGACTTCCAAGGGGGGAAGCACGTTGAGGTGAAGGTGAAATTGATATCCGTGAGGTGAAGGTTATATTGAAATCCATATATGGCCAACTGAGCACAATATATTCTTGATCAGAAGAAGTGTGGTTGGAGTTTGGACATACTAAACCCTAATCTGACTAACCCCTTGAAGATCTGTGGAGTTCATATACAGACAGAGGAGGAATGTGAACTGGATGTTTAATGAATGATCATCTAATCCATATATTAAGGATCTGGACACTACTAATCTGTACTAACAACTGTCTACCTAACCGGATTCTTAATTTGTGCTTTGGTTGATGTAAGACACTCCACGTCTATGGGTCAAATTAAGGGCAAAATATGCTAATGACCTTTAACGGATCTCTGTAACTTCCATTATGGAGGCAGGATGTGTTTAGGAGAGTTGATTCAGATGTATATGCTATTAGCTTCTGCAATATATGATGGTTATATCTATGTGAATGTTGGTCATATGTATACTAGTAGCAAGACAGACTTATCTGAGTAAGCGGGCCTCCTTCAGAGTGTTATTAATAATTCAGATTTAATATTTCACGTTATGTATCTATTGTAATATTGTATGAAGGGCAAATTGTTGGGCCTAACATCTAGGCCTCTACACTGTGTGCAGAATTATCAGGCAAGTTGGATTTTAGAGGATTTGTTTTATTATTTATCAATAACTATGTTCTCAATCAACACAAAAGACTCATAAATATCAAAGCTTAATATTTTTGGAAGTTGGAGTGGGTTTTTTTTTAGATTTGGCTATCTTAGGAGGATATCTGTTTGTGCAGGTAACTATTACTGTGCAAAATCATTAGGCAACTTAATAAAAAGCAAATATTTTCCCATCTCACTAGTTTATTTTCACCAGGTAAACCAATATAACTGCACAAAATTTGGAAATAAACATTTCTGACATGCAAATACAAAACCCAAAAAAATTAGTGACCAATATAGCCACCTTTCTTTATGATGACACTCAACAGCCTGCCATCCATAGATTCTGTCAGTTGCTTGATCTGTTTACGATCAACATTGTGTGCAGCAGCCACCACAGCCTCTCAGACACTGTTTGAAGAGGTGTACCACAGGTTCTCTATGGGGTTCAGATCAGGTGAAAAAAGGGACCATGTCATTATTTTTCATCTTTTAGACCTTTACAGGCCAGCCACGCTGTGGAGTAGTTGGATGCATGTGATGGAGCATTGTACTGCATGAAAATCATGTTTTTCTTGAACGATACCGACTTCTTCCTGTACCACTGCTTAAAGACGTTGTCTTCCAGAAACTGGCAGTAGGTCTGGGAGTTGAGCTTCAATCCATACTCAACCCGAAAAGGTCCCATATGTTCATCTTTGATGATTCCAGCCCATCCATCTGGCCCATATAGAGTCACGCCTTTTTGCCCAACACGCTTCTTGTGACCCTGTTGGCTATTTGCAATGAAACACTTGATTGTCCGGTGATCACGCTTCAAAAGTTTGGCAATTTCAAGACTGCTGCATCCCTCTGCAAGACATCTCACAATTTTGGACTTTTCAGAGCCCGTCAAATCTCTCTTCTGACCCATTTTGCCAAAGGAAAGGAAGTTGCCTAATAATTAAGCATACCTTATAGAGGGTGTTGATATAATTACACCACACCCCTCCTCATTAAAGAGATGCACATCACCAGATTTACTTAATTGGTAGTTGGCTCGCAAGCCTATACAGCTTGGAGAAGGACAACATGTGTAAAAAGTATCATGTGATCAAAATACTCATTTGCCTAATAATTCTGCACATAGTGTATATGTGCATAGCGTGGTCCCCAAGAATGTGATGATACCATTTTCCTGTATTATCTTTATTTTTTACTTTCCTCTATTTTTTTTTCCATTAATCTTTCCCCGCTATAATATCCTTGTATATATCTATTGGGGTGGTAAACTGTGAGGAAATTTGGAGTGAAATCACGTGGGGTGAATAACATTCCCCCGCCCTTATTTAAGGGAGCATATATATTTATATGTATCTGGTATTGAGAGGGGGAATCAATTTAGTGATATTTACAACTAAATATACTATATTCTAGGCATATGGGTAAATTAATTTTAATCCGAATTAATAAATGATATATTTTAAATATTTGGGGTTTACTTTTTGATATTAATATCCCGTGATTTACAGCTTTTAAATGAAGAGGTGGATGAGTGACGGGAGTAGGCCTGTTTCTCTGAGACCCATGCAACTACAGACAAGTCACAGCTTGGAGACCCAACTTGGAGTCTCCACATTTCCAAAAATTAGGGGGAGACACCAGGACAGTTTCATCAATTGCCCCATAGTACCCATAGTGTCTTTGTACAGCAGTCAGGCATAGGCCATGTACCACACAGGGTCTGGCCCAGAATTTACACCTTTCAAATTAAGTTAAAATTAAGAGATGGATGGGTGAGTGATCGGTGTAGGCCTGCTGTGCTGGGAACGCTCAAACCTCATTCAACAGCTGAAACTGCTTTTCTGGTCAGCCCCATTCGGGTGGCAGCAATATTAGTTTCATAGACTGTTATTGCTAGACACATTTAGGCTATGTGCCCACGCTAGAATGTCCCTGCGGATTTTTCTGCCTGAAAATCCGCGACTTTCGCGGCAAATCCGCACCCGCGGATTTACCGCGAATTTACCGCGGATTTACTGCGGATTTGCCGCGGATTTTGATGCGGATTTCATTTTTTTTTTTTTCCCCCATTCAAAACCAAAAATCCGGACCAAATCTGCACCAAACAATTGACATGCTGCAGATTTTTCCGGATCAAAATCCGTGGCAAATCCGCAGCGGAAAAATCCGCAGCATGGACACAGCATTTCCAAAATGCCATTGAAATGGCTTGGAAGTGCTGCTGCTGCAGATTTTCGGGAAATCCGCGGCAAATCCGCGGCAAAATCCGCGCAAAATCCGCGCAAAATCCGCAGCGTGGGCACATAGCCTTAAGGATAGTAAGAGAGGTGTATGAGTGAAAGGTAGCTGCATGAATGCCAATCTGGAAGCCCTTCTGCTACAGGCTCTGGGAAGAAGGGGAGGAAAAAAAACCCGGTAAAACTGAAAATTGCCCGGGGCGAAGGGGTTAAAATACAAAAGCGATCATAAAGAATGTCAGTATAGGGGAACAACACAGTAAGGTAACCCTAATATAAAGCTATTCTAGCCCTGATTGCTCTTGCCTTGCCAAGGAGTTAGGCACGCACCCCAAATTTCATAAGTGGCGCCCCACCTCCACAATGGCTGACTATTAGGCCCTAAATGTCAGTGGTATTATTGTAACAGGACATAGACTTCCCACCATATACCAACATGAATTGGTAGCCTGCAAATTGGTTCTCAATAGCGTGCAGGGAAACCTGATGTAGAAATAGATAAACTGTCACCATTGTCTTTTGTCACTCTGTGGTGCAAAAAAACATGGGTACAAAATGCTCCAAAAACGTGCATACAAAACCTCTCAGGTTTCCAAAAGAAGAACTATACACAAACAAGCTTATAGGTTTGCCCCCTGTAAACAGATAGCTGGTGGTTACTTGAACCAAGTGTGCAACTTCAAATTGTCTGGTAAGTCTTCTTGGTATTTTAGAATTTACTCCGTACTATATATTGTAATCACCACACTGATGAACATCAAACATCAAGATCTGTAAAAAGTGCTAGGAGGGTATAATTTCTCAGTCATATATTATATGAAGTAATAATAAAAGTGCACCGATAGGTGTATAACTATGCACTTTATCATGACATGGTGATATACAACAGATGAATAGAATGATACTTCATGTAGTCAAGAGCAGAGCAGATACAGTTGAAACCAGAAGTTTACATAAGGTCACGGTGGCTTTACACACTGCAACATCGCAAACGACATCGCTGTAACGTCACCGGTTTTGTGACGTAATAGCGACCTCCCCAGCAACATTGCAGTGTGTGAAACACATCAGCAACCTGGCCCCTGCTGTGAAGTTGCTGATCGCTACAAATCGTTCAGGACCATTCTTTGGTCCTTTGTTTCCCGCTGTGCAGCAAAGTCTCAGTGTGTAAAGGGGACTTAAAACACTGGAAACGAGTGATGTGTCACAATATCTGTCAATCACTATTCTCTGTCAGTCGGTCTTCTCCCTCTCGGTCTCTATTCTCTCTCTGTCGGTCCGTCACTATCTCTGTCCCTCTCTCACAGTCTGTCGGTCATTTTCCCCTCCTCTCTCATACTCACCGATCCCCGATCCCCGGCACGGCACTGCACGGCGTTCACACTGCTGCGGTGGCTTTTACTATTTTGAAAAAGCCGGCCGCTCATTAAACAATTTCGTATTCCCTACTTTCCCCGCCCACAGGTGCCTATGATTGGTTGCAGTGAGACACGCCCCCACGCTGAGTGACAGGTGTCTCACTGCACCCAATCACAGCAGCCGGTGGGCGGGTCTATACTGTGCAGTGAAATAAATAATTAAATAATTAAAAAAACGGCTTGCGGTCCCCCCCAATTTTAATACCAGCCAGATAAAGCCATACAGCTGAAGGCTGGTATTCTCAGGATGGGGAGCTCCACGTTATGGGGAGCCCCCCCAGCCTAACAATATCAGTCAGCAGCCGCCCAGAATTGCAGCATACATTATATGCGACAGTTCTGGGACTGTACCCGGCTCTTCCCAATTTGCCCTGGTGCATTGGCAAATCGGGGTAATAAGGAGTTATTGGCAGCCCATAGCTGCCAATAAGTTCTAGATTAATCATGGCAGGCGTCTCCCCAAGAAACCTTCCATGATTAATCTGTAAATTACAGTAAATAAACACACACACACGAAAAAATCCTTTATTAGAAATAAAAAACACAAACAAATTCCCTCATCACCAATTTAATCAGCCCCAAAAAACCCTCCATGTCCGGCGTAATCCACGGACCTCCAGCGTCGCTTCCAGCTGTGCTGCATGGAGGTGACAGGAGCAGCAGAAGACACCGCCGCTCCTGTCACCTCCACGCAGCAACTGAGGTGAGTAGCGCGATCTGCTGAGGTGTCACTGAGGTTACCCGCGGCCACCGCTGGATCCAGTGACAGCGGGTAACCTCAGTGACAGCTCAGCTGATCGCGATACTCACCTCAGTTGCTGCGTGGAGGTGATAGGAGTGGCGGTGTCTTCTGCTGCTCCTGTCACCTCCATGCAGCAGAGCTGGAAGCGACGCTGGAGGTCCGTGGATTACGCCGAACAAGGAGGGCTTTTTGGGGCTGATTAAATTGGTGATGAGGGAATGTGTTTGTGTTTTTTATTTCTAATAAAGGATTTTTTCGGGTGTGTGTGTTTATTTACTGTAATTTACAGATTAATCATGGAAGGTTTCTCGGGGAGACGCCTGCCATAATTAATCTAGGACTTATTGGCAGCTATGGGCTGCCAATAACTCCTTATTACCCCGATTTGCCAACGCACCAGGGTAAATCAGGAAGAGCCGGGTACAGTCCCAGAACTGCCGCATATAATGTATGCGGCAATTCTGGGCGGCTGCTGACTGATATTGTTAGGCTGGGGGGCTCCCCATAACGTGGAGCTCCCCATCCTGAGAATACCAGCCTTCAGCCGTATGGCTTTATCTGGCTGGTATTAAAATTGGGGGGGACCGCACGCCAGTTTTTTTAATTATTTAATTATTTATTTCACTGCACAGTATAGACACGCCCACCGGCTGCTGTGATTGGGTGCAGTAAGACACCTGTCACTCAGCGTGGGGGCGTGTCTCACTGCAACCAATCATAGGCGCCTGTGGGCGGGGAAAGTAGGGAATACGAAATTGTTTAATGAGCGGCCGGCTTTTTCAAAATAGTAAAAGCCGCCGTAGCAGTGTGAATGCCGTGCAGTGCCACGCCGGGGATCGGTGAGTATGAGAGAGGAGGGGAAAATGACCGACAGTCTGTGAGAGAGGGACAGAGATAGTGACGGACCGACAGAGAGAGAATAGAGACCGAGAGGGAGAGACCGACTGACGGAGAATAGTGATTGACAGATATTGTGACACATCACTCGTTTCCAGTGTTTGACTAGCTAGGTCGTTCTGCAGGTCCGGATCACTGTTGCGTCGTTGGCCAGCTTTGCCTGTTTGACAGCTCACCAGAGACTCACCAGAGACTTTGTAGCGATCCCAGCCAGGTTGGGATCGCTGGTGGGATCGCTGAAAGTCTCAGTGTGTAAAGGGGCCTATACACTATCATAAAGGACATATATGCATGCTTTTCTCACTATGTTACATGAAATCAGATTAAACCTTACCCATGTTAGGTCAATTAGAATTACCAAAATTATTTATATATGCAAAATGCCAGAATAAAGAGAGAGGGAATGTTTTAAGACATTTTTTTATCCTTTTCTGTATAGTCAAAAGTTTACATTCGCTATGAGTACTATGCTTTAAACAATATAGGACAGGCCATATGATGATGTCATTTCTTTGGACGCTTCTGAGTTAATTAGAGACACACCTTTGGATGTATTTTTATGCACACCTGAAACACACTGCTTCTTTGTGTAGCATCATGAGAAAGTCAAAAGAAATTAGCAAAGATGTTAGGAAGAGAATTGTGGACTTGCACAAGTCTGGTTCATCCTTGGGTGCAATTTCCAGATACCTGAAGGTGCCTCGTTCATCTGTACAAACAATTATATGAATTACAAACATGATGGGAATGTCCATCCATCGTATCACTCAGGAAGGAGACAGGTTCTGTGTACCAGAGATGAGCGTTCCTTGGTCAAACATGTGCATATCAACCCAAGAAAAGAAGGAAAAGACCTTGTGAAGATGCTGGCGGAAGGTGGTAAGATTGTGTCATTATCCACAGTGAAAAGAGAATTGCGTCAGCATGGGCTGAAAGGCCACTCTGCCAGGAAGAAATCATTACTCTAAAAGAAACATAAAAAAACAGATTAGTGTTTGCAAATGCACACAGTACAAACTAGATAGGACTGTCCAACAATCATACCACTCAGGAAGGAGAAGGGTTCTGTGCACCAGAGATGAATGTGCTTTGGAAAAAAAAATCACAATTTTTAAACTTTTAATTTTTATGCCCTTAAACCAGAGAGTTACAGTGCCTTGCGAAAGTATTTGGCTCCATTGAATTTTTCAACCTTTTCCCACATTTCAGGCTTCAAACATAAAGATAAAAATTTAAAATTTTATGGTGAAGAATCAATAACAAGTGGGACACAATTGTGAAGGTGAATGATATCTATTGCTTATTTCAAATTTTTGTAAAAAATTAAAAACTGAAGATTGGGGCGAGCAATATTATTCGACCCCTTTAAGTTAATACTTTGTAGCGTCACCTTTTGTTGCGATTACAGCTGCAAGTCGCTTGGGGTATGTGTCTATCACTTTTGCACATCGAGAGACTGAAATTCTTGCCCATTGTTCCTTTGCAAACAACTGGAGCTGAGTGAGGTTAGATGGAGAGCGTTTGTGAACAGCAGCTTTCAGCTCTTTCCACAGATTCTCGATTGGGTTCAGGTCTGGACTTTGACTTGGCCATTCTAACACATGGATACGTTTATTTGTGAACCATTCCATTGTAGATTTTGCTTTAAGCTTTGGATCATTGTCTTGTTGAAAGACAAATCTCCGTCCCAGTCTCAGGTCTTTTGCAGACTCCAACAGGTTTTCTTCAAGAATAGTCCTGTATTTGGCTCCATCCATCTTCCCATCAATGTAAACCATCTTCCCTGTCCCTGCTGTCCCTGCTGAAGCAAAGCAGGCCCAAACCATGATGCTGCCACCACCATGTTTGACAGTAGGGATGGTGTGTTCAGGGTGATGAGCTGTGTTGCTTTTACGCCAAACATATCGTTTGGCATTGTGCCCAAATAGTTCGATTTTGGTTTCATCTGACCAGAGCACATGTTTGGTGTGTTTCCCAGGTGGCTTGTGGAAAACTTTAAATTATACTTTTTATGGATATCTTTGAGAAATGGCTTTTGTTTTGCCACTCTTTCATAAAGGCCAGATTTGTGCAGTGTATGACTGATTGGTGTTCTATGGACATGTCTCGGGCGGAGGGGTTGGGAACGTCGCTCGCCTGGGAATTGCTGGCGCTCGGATCCGGTGCTTCTGCTCCTCGGTGGCTCGAGCACGGGGCCGGACCCGGGGGCTCGAGCAGCGCTTCCTCGCCCACGAGTGAAAAGGGGAGGTTTGTGGTGGGATGTCGGTCATGACGCCACCCGCGGGTTGTGGTGATGGTGGGCTCCACTGCTGCTGGTGACGGGGAATCCCGGGAGCAATGGCGGAGAGCAGCTGAGGTGTTGACCCCTCCGTGAGTAGGGGCTGTTGGTTCCGGGGCCCCAGTTGGGGAGTGGAGGTAGGAAGGAGGGTATAGGTGCAGGTGCCGGTGCGGGGAGGCAGCGTGGGCGCGGGTGCAACGTTGTGATGCAGCGCGGTGCCGGATGGAACTGTTGTACTCACTCAGACACAGAAGGAGAGAGTCTCTGGTAAACCAAACGGCTGGATGGACGGGGCCCACAGCCGGCTGCGGTGTTCTCACTCTCCCCAGATGGGTTGATGGTGGCTGTCGTGTCCTGCACCTATGTATGTGTATTTGACTCCTATGGCTTCCCACGGGTAGTCTGCTCCCCGGCGTGTATGTGTCGGGAGAGCCCGGTTGCCCGCAGGCGCTGGCCCTTGGATCTCTGGCCCTTGGTGGTGGCTCTTATCCGGATGGGTTGGGCTGTTGCCTTCTGACGGGACTTGGTTGGGAATGAACCCCTGAGGTCCAGACCACAATCAGAGAATTTGACCTTTTCGGCGGCTCCTAGCCTAGTCGGGGTCTGAGTACCCTGCCTTGGTGCTTGGCTTCAATCTGCTCCCTGGTTCGGTACCGGCAGGCCACTGCCCGACCCCGGTCCTACGGTTCTGCTGACCTCCACCAACTCCTGCAGACGGTCACCACCGTCTGCCGACCTTGCTGATCGTGCCTGGGCTCCAACCAAGACACACACAGTTCTTACTCCTCACACTTCCACTCTCAACTCCCGAACTCCATTAACTACTTTTTCCCGCCTCCAGACCTGTGAACTCCTCGGTGGGTGGGGTCAACCACCTGGCTCCGCCCCACCTGGTGTGGACATCAAGCCTGGAGGGTGGCAACAAGGATTTTGTTTGACTGGTGTCACCTTCCCAAGGGGTGGGGTGTTACTGTACTGTGACCCCTGGGGTCCAGGGCGTCACAGACAGACTCTCCCAACTGAGCTGTAGATCTTTGCAGTTCATCCAGAGTGATCATGGGCCTCTTGGCTGCATCTCTGATCAGTCTTCTCCTTGGTTGACATGAAATTTGTGAGGGAAGGCCGGGTCTTGTGAGATTTCCAGTGATATGACACTCCTTCCATTTCAATATGATCGCTTGCACAGTGCTTCTTGGGATGTTTAAAGTTTTGGAAATCTTTTTGCAACCAAATCCGGCTTTAAACTTCTCCATAACAGTATTACAGACCTGCCTGTTGTGTTCCTTGGTCTTCATTCTGCTCTCTGTGCTTTAAACAGAACACTGAGACTATCACAGAGCAGGTGTATATATACGGAGACTAGATTACACACAGGTGGATAATATTCATCATCATCAGTCATTTAGGACAACATTGGATCATTCAGAGATCCTCAATGAACTTCTGGAGTGAGTTTGCTACACTGAAAGTAATAATATTGCACGCCCCAATTTTCAGTTTTTTATTTTTTACAAAACTTTAAAATAAGCAATAAATATTGTTCACCTTGACAATTGTGTCCCACTTGTTGATTCTTCACCATAATTTTTTTTTTCTCTTTGAAGCCTGAAATGTGGGAAAAGGTTGTAAAATTCAAGGGGGCCGAATACTTTCGCAATGCACTGTATGTCACACAAAATAGTTAATAAATAACAGTTTCCACATCTCTACTTTACATCAGCACAATTTTTGAAACTTGTACATCAGCACAATTTCTCATTTTTTTCATCAAAATTTACAAAACCATTTTTTTAGGAACTACATCACATGTGGAGTGACTTTGAGAGGCCTATATGGCAGAAAAAAAAATGGCACCATTTTGAAAACTTCATGTCTCAAAGTGCTAAAAACCACATCCAAGAAGTTTAATAACCCTTCAGGTGCTTCACAGGAATTAATGCAAAGCAGAATGAAAAAAAAAAAAGTACATTTTAGGCCCGTTTCACACGTCAGTGAAAAACAGTGACGTTTTTCACTGGCATGTAAAACACGCACATGTCTCTGCGTGTGCCGTGAATCACGGCACACGTGGGTTGTCTAAGTGCAATCCGGGCTCCGTTCTCCGTGGCCCGTGATTGCACTTAGAAATCAACTCACCTGCGCCCGCTCTCCATGGTGCTGATCGCTCCCGCAGTGCAGCATCCGGCCGGCGCTGACCCCTGCAGCAGCTGCTTCCGGGTCGGCTGTGTCGTGCATCATTAAGATGCGCTACAGTAATCAGCCGGCTTAGAAGCAGCAGGGAGGACGGGCTGCAGAGGACATCGCTGGACGCCGGGTGAGTTAAAATGTTTATTATTTTAAATGCACGTTTTTTTCTGGCACGTGTTTCATGGACCACACCACTGCGTGGTCCGTGGAACATCAGTGATGCCAGAAAAAAATGGACATGTCTCCGTGCAGCAATCACGCACACGCGGGTACGCTGCACGGAGACACGTGCAGTGAAAAATCACTGACGTGTGAGCAGACCCATTCATTATAATGGGTCTGCGTATGTCAGTGATTCTGGTACGTTTAAAAAAAAGCACAAACGTACCAGAATCACTGACGTGTGAAAGGGGCCTTACCTAAAAATGTTGCTTTAGTCCCAATTTATTCACTTTTACAAAAAATTTCACTACAAAATGCACCACAAAATTTGGTACTAAGTTTCTTCTGAGTACACTAATACCCCACATGTGGTCAGAAACCTTAGTTTGGACAAATGGGAGGGCCCAGAACAGAAGGAGCAATATTTGAATTTTGGAACATAAATTTAGCTGAGATAGATTGGAGGCACCATGTTGCATTTGCAGAGCCTAAAAGGGACCTAAATAGCAGAAACTTCAAACAAGTGACTTTATTTTGGAAGCTAGATCCCTCAAGGAATTTACTCTGGAATATGGTGAGCATTCTGAACATTACAGAATTTGATAACATTAGGTCATCATATTGAAAATTTACCTCCAAATTTTGCACTTACAAGAGGTAGTACCAAAAAGTAAACCACACAGTTTGTTACCCACTTTCTTATGAGTGTGGCGATGCCCTACATGTAGTCAAAAAGTTCTGTTTGGACAAATGGGAGGGTTCGGAGTAAAAGGATTAATATTTGAATTGTAGAAAGCAAATTTGGTCGAAATAGATTGCGGGCACCATGTCGCATTTCCAGCATCCCTAAGGTATGTAAACAGCCGAAACCCCCCACAAATGACAATATTTTGGAAACTAGACCCATCAAGGATTTTTTCCCAGGGGTATTGTCAGCATTTTGAACCCACAAGTGCTTCACACAATTTGATAACATTAAGTCGTCATATTGAAAATTTAAAACATTTTCACAAAATTGTTGCTTTAGCACCAAATTTTGCACTTTTACAAGCGGTAACACCAAAAATTTGACTGTAGAGTTTCTTACCCACTGTCTAATGCATGCGGCAATACCTAACATTTAGTCACAAAGTTCTGTTTGGACAAACCGGAGGGCTCAGAACTGAAGGAGCAATATTTGAATTTTGGAAAGTAAATTTGACTGAGATAGATTGCGATTATGCTGCATTTGCAGAGCCCCTAAGATACCAAAACATCAGAAACCCCCACAAGTGAGCCTAAACTTAACTCATCAAGAAATTGATGTAGGGGCGTGTTGTGCATTTTTAACTCATGGGTAGAGATGAGCGGACATGTGGAGGCTTGGGTTTGTTGGGATCAGTAATTGGATAGACACCTATTACTTATACTAGAGCTGAATGCCAGATGGCAATTCACAGCTGGCATCAACCCCATATATTACTCCATTTGCAACCACACCAGGCCAATGGGAAGAGTCGAGTACAGCACCAGATTTGGCGCATCTAATAGATGCGACCCTTCTTGGACGACTGCTGGCTGCTATTTTTAGGCTGGGAAGGGCCAAATTACCATGGCCATTCCAACCCTAATAATATCTGCCCCCAGTTATCTGCTATTCCTTGGCTAGTTTTGAAAAAAATAAAATAATTAAAAAAAAAAATCAGCATGGGATCCCCTCCATATTTTAAATTCAGCCAAGTGACAACTGGCAGCGGAGGGTTGTAGCCCGTACCTGTGCTGGTAATGAAAATTAGGGGGGACCCCATGTCACTTTTTTTCTGTAAATTATTTATTATTTTTGCTAAATAGCTCTACCACCTATTTAGCTATCTCTATATTTATGTATCTAGCTGTCTAATTCCAGGATCTATTATCTATCTATTCTATAATTTTCATTTTACAAGCTTTGCACATCTTTTACATCAAGAAAACGATTAATTTTAGTTCAGTTCGGGACCTGGGCTTAACATGAACTTGATTTGTTTTGTACACACTAAATCTTAAAACATTGTTTTTACCCCAGGGAGAGTCATTCAGAGACTGCAAACGGCTCCCACTGGTCTGAGCACCAAGCATATCTGAGAGCAACAATGCTCGATCAAGTGGCTAGCATACAAAGGGGCCCCAAACTCCGAACTTGGACACTAATTTTTTTCCGTGGAAAGCTCAAGTTGAGCTAAAACATTCAATTCAATCAGTGTGATGAAATAAAGATATAAGGTAATACCTTCTGTGAGTGCCAGGCCTTCTCTGATTTTTTAGGTGAGTTTCTAGCTTGGCAATTATCCTTGGTCTTGTTGAAAGGCTTGGTAAAAGTTCCAATGGTGACTTACATGGTTTCTATTTTTCCTATGTGATACTGGAGGCAGACAATTTGCACAGTTTAGACCAGAGGTTTCAAACACGCGGCCCACAGGCCACATGTGGCCCCTCAGGCTACTTCTTGCAGCCCGCAGACATGTGCCTCCTTTGATGATCGCGGCCGGTGCATGGGTCGCAGTCGTCACTGCTTTTTTTCAGATGAACTTTTTTTGGTGCTGCACAGAGTCAAGCTCTCTCTGTACTAGTCCAATGGTAGCCGCTCAGAGGCAAGCAGCTGATAGGTATGACATCACCTGCTTGCCTCTGATTGGCCTGCTGCTGCCATTGGAATAGTGCAGAGAAAGCTTGAATCTGCGCTCAGGGGAAAAAAGTTCATCTGAATTTTAGAAGAAGCATTGACAGCGGCCACAATCTTTAAGGGGGGCTTGTGCCTGCAGGCTGCAAGAAGCAGGGTAGAGAAAACAGAGGGAATGGAGGACAGGTGAGAAGAGTGTGTGTGTGTGTGTGTGTGTGTGTGTCACCCCTGAGGCTCAGTCACCACAGAGTATTGCATCTGTCTTAAGGTGATCCACACTACAAGGTGCAAGGAGGAAGGTCTCATATGCTTTACAACACCGGTGGTGACCTCTGCTTCATCCAGGATCGGCTGGGGCCCATCACAGCAATGATCGGTACTTTGCGGGCGCATCACACAAATTATGAGTAAAAACACCTGGAACAGCAGCCCCTGTGTGAGACTCTGATTTTCCGTCACCGCCGCCCCTCGCTTCGGTGACAACTGCCCTTCCCCTGCCACCACCGTCCTCCCCGGGGCCCGCTCCACCTGTGGGGAGCAGGACTATCTGGGCTGCGGTAACATCAGCCCCGGAGGAGAGCATCATCTTGCAGTGGCGGCTAATCCCTGGCCGCGCACCATGGGTGGCACTGCAAAGCATCCCCCATTCCCATCCAACACCGCTCCTGGAAGAAGAAAAGTCGCAGGAAGGTTCCGCGGCAGAAGAGGCTGGGACCCCAGTCATCACTGCAACCGGTAACGCTTCCCAGGGACCTTTCACCCCCCTTTTCTCCCCCCTACAGAGGACACCTTGCACCCATTTGTTTGTCCTTTTACATGTAGCCGACGGGGCCATGAAGCTGGGTCAGGCCAGTCACAGCAACCCATAAAACCACTGGCCCGGTGATGAGTAACCCCTGGGGCACTACATTTGGCGCTGCGAGCAGGGTCTCGTGCCCGCAACCACGGGTACTGTGTGCCTTAAAAACTTGTAGAACAGCACAAAAACAGTATATATAGCTACTATATGTCATAAGAGTGTAGGAGGAAGGAAGGGGAGAAAGACGAGGAAGTACTATACATACCAGCTTGTCGTTGTCCCATTCCATACTCCCAAAAACACTACTAGCAGCCCACCAAGGATCACCGAACTGAAAATAGAAAAAATAAATACACATAAAAAAGGTGATTAAAAGCATGTAATCCACCAGAACTCAATTAAAGAGACAACCATGTTGCTCATATTTGATATTCATCCCCTTTGGATGGAGGCAATCTAACTTGAAAAATCCAACTAAGTTCTTTTCTCTTTAAAATCTCTAGCCTATATCCTCCTCTCCTAAGTGGCAGCACCCCATCAATGAGACGAAATCTCAACTGACTAACATTGTGGCCCCTATAATAATAATAATAATAATATTTATTCCTTTATATAGCGCAGTTAATTCCACAGCGCTTTACATACAATGGCAACACTGTCACCATTGGGGCTCACAATCTAGGTTGCCTATGAGTATGTTTTTTGGAGTGTGGGAGGAAACCGGAGAAAGCAGAAGAAACCCACGCAAACACAGAGAGAACATACAAACTCCTTGCAGATGTTGTCCTTGGTGGGATTTGAACCAAGGATCCCAGTGCTGCAAGACTGCAGTGCTAACCACTGAACTACCGTTCTTATGGCTAAGAATAAGAATTTCAACCATACCTGTTGTAAATGTCGTCTGTGTGGGTGTTGTTTTGGAGCTCCCTCTGGTGGCCAGGAATGGTAGTGAAGCTGAGTCTGAGTCTGTGACTCAGATAGGTGTCGGCATTAATTGGGAAGTAAGGAAGTCCTATTGCAGACAAGCCGAATGTATATAGGAGAGCACTTTTTGCCTTGTTGGTGCCGGTGATAGTTGAATTTTAAGCAAAAAGAGAAGGAATGGCCCTGCACCACCACACTGCGTCCCGCATTGATGCCGGAAAGGAGGAGGTCAGATCAGGTTGTTTTCCTATATAACGCTGGTCAAGGATGCACGTTGATATAGAAATCAAATTCTCATAAAGCCATCAGGAAAAGCGGGGAATCAACAGCACATTCCATCTGATTCCAGAAAAACAAATTATTTTATTGGTTTCAAAGGTGCGTGTAAAAGGCAAGAGGAGAGCTGGGTGCGGATCCCCTCAGGACGACGGCCATTTTGTGCCTGTAGAAGTGCTGTATAGCACGAAACGTCCATCGTCCTAAGGGGACGCGCACCTAGCTCTCCTCTTGCCTTTTATATGTGCCGTTGATTCCCCGCTTTTCCTGATGGCTTTACGGTGATAGTTGAATTTTCCTCAGTCTCTGAACCTGGCTTGGAGTTTTGTCCCTATTTTCCTGTGCAAGACCTCTGCAGATAAGTTTGCTTTGCTTTCCTTTCCTTACCTTAGGGTGTTTGTTTTTCTTTTGTTTTGTCTGGAATCTGTTTTCTTGCAGGTAAAGATTTGCTTTTCTAGTTTGGTGAGGATGGGGGTTCCCCCTTTGCTAGCTCTTCTGCAAGAAAAGGGAGATTCTCCCTCTCAAACTTGATTATTTGCACTTTTGTATTTTTGTATTCTTTTTGATATTTGTTTCTCCCATTATTTACAAGAGTACCTGATATAGTGGGGGTGAGGTCGTTTGACGTCCAGGGCCATTTTTACTATCAGGAGATTGGTATTTTTCTGCAGGGTTTTTGTACTGACCGCAATCAGTTTCCTTTTCTTTCCTTTGTATCTAGGTAGTCCGGCCTCGCCTTTGCTAAATCTATTTTTCCTATCTGTGTATCGTGTTTTCCTACATCACCGTAATCTCTATATGTCGGGGGCTGGCTATTCCTGTGGGGACTTCTCGGAGGCAAGGTAGATTTCCTCATTTCTATCTGTGAGGTGTAGCTAGTTTCTCCGGTTGTGACGTGGCATCTAAGATTTTAGGAACACTACATCGCTACTTCTAGTGTGGTATGATAGCTAGGGGATTGCGGTCAGCTCAGGTTCCAACAACTCTTGTTTTTTTTGTGTGTTTCTACCTATAGTATTTTTTTGTACCGGATCATAACACATACCTATCCTAATGGTACTCTTCTGTTTACTAATACGTGCCTTAACCTCCATAGTTGTCTCAGCCACAAACAGCAACCCACATGGGCAGGAGACAACGTACACCATAAAGGAGCTTGTGCACGTATATCTCCCACCAATGTGGTAAGTGTTGCAAGTCCTTGGGTGAGAAAACATGGAGCCCTTAATGATGTTCCTACTACAAACACAACCAAGACAGGGAAAATTCCCCATTGTCGGTTGTCCAAAGGTGGTCTGTATACTTTTCTTAAAAAAAACCTACGTCAGAATGTACTAGATGATCCTCAGGTTACACCCTCGTTCATATGAGATAAGAGGAGAGGAGAGAAATTCCTGCACCTCAAGATGTCCTCTAGCTAACAATGGCCAGTGCTTCTTGACTATCCCCACAATCTTGTTACTCAAGGGATTAAAAGTTGAGACCAAGAGAATTCTCCTAGAACTGGCCTCTTTTTGCTTCCTAATTAATAAATCCCCACATGATTGTACCAAGGCCCTTTCCTTATACCTATCAAGATGCTGTTTTGGATAGCCTCTCTGCAAACATTTTGTACACATCTCCTCAAGACATTGATTGATAATACCTTTATCTGACATAATTCTCCTTACACGGAGCATTTGACTCCATGGTAATGAAGACAACATTTTCTTTAGATGACCACTGCTAAAATGTAATAAACCATTTTTATCAGTACTCTTTACAAAAAGGTCAGTAGAGATCGAACATCCAGTCTTGGACACTAAAGTGTCCAAGAACTGTACATCACTCAAAGAGCTAGTCAAAGTGAATTGCAATACCATATAAACTGTATTCAAATAATCTTTAAACTCCATCAATGTGTCAAAATCACCATCCCACACCACAAATACATCGTCTATATAATGCCACCAGCTCCAAACATGTCACCAAGACCTAGAAGTGTACACAAACCTATCCTCGAAGACAGCCATGTAGATGTTAGCATAAGTTGGGGCCACATTGGACCCCATGGCTGTCCCCTGGTGATGCAGGAAGTAGTCATCCCCAAAGAGAAAAAAATTCCTCCTGAGGATGAACTGCAGCAGCACCAGGACAAGCTGTGTACACTCCGGCGACATGTCAGAGCCAGTTAGCATAGTAGCAACAGCCTCCAACCCATTTTGATGTTCAATAGAAGTATAAAGCGACACAACATCAAAAGACGCCAAAATGGTAGAATCTGTCACTGTCACATTAGAGAGTTTACCAACAAAGTCATTTGTATCCCTAATATACAACCGAGCTCCCATTGCAAACCTACGCAAAATGCGATATAAAAAAATAGCAAACATATGAAAAAGGGAACCTCGCCCTGACACATTAGAGCGCCCTGCGAGGCTCTCCAAGCTCTTATGTTTTTTGGAAGAGTGTTCAGGATAGGTAAAACAGGCTATTTGACAAATAGAAAAGTAGACAGCTTCTGATCGATCAGTCCATCAGATGATGGATCGATGATTGATCAGAAGCTGCAATTCACATTGAAAATGCTGCATGGGATTAGATGTCAACTTCTCATATACCTGTGGGTCCGCCAATTGGGATCTAATCTCATCCATATATTTCGAGGTAGCCATAATAACTATAGCATTGCCCTTATTGGCCTCTTTAATGGTCAACAAAGGATTACTACCAAGGGCCTTGATCTCATTAAACTCCTCTCAGACAAGTTAAATCTAGTTTATCGAAAAACAGTTCTTTGTAAGTTTTTAATATCTTTCTGCACAAGTCCAATGTAGGATTCAACAATTGGATCCGTGAAGGGAGGAAAAAACTACTTTTATTAAACAGGTCTGTACTCCCAAGGGTAAGTGTTATGATCCGGAACGATGGAAGATCACCACAAATCATTGGCAAAAAGGTGACAAGAGCATTGGCAACTAATCTGGCCCCCATCCCCTTACTAACCAACACAACTAGAAGTAGCCGAGGGGTGAACTAACATCCTGTGCACCGCGAACCCAGCCGGAGAACTAACTATCCTAAAGGTAGGAAAGATGAATAACTCTCTGCCTCAGAAAATAGACAAGAATAGCAAGCCCCCCACATTCAAAGACTGTGGTGATATAGGAAAAACACAATACACAGGTAGATGACAGGATTAGCAAAAGGTAAGGCCCCCACTGACTAAAATAGGAAAGGACAGGAAAGGGACTGATGGTAGCCAGAGAAAAACCCTGCAAAATACCAACTTCCTGATAGTACAAAAAGGCCCTCAGATCGCTCGATCTGAACTCCGTCCTATACCAGGTGCCCTTGTCATACCAATGAACAGAAAACAAGAATTATAACAAATTCAACAAGCCATAAACACATGGACCCAAAGGAGCTATACTCCACACAGAACTGCAGGGAGTTCCTCAACAATCCACTGAGGGGGAAAATCCCTGGAAGGAAATAAACTCAAACCAACCACAACAAATGACAAACCCAGATAAGCAAAAGAACCATGCAATAAATAAAGAGCAAGAACTTATCTGGAGTGGATGTGATGTACAGCAGGATTAAGCAGGCTAGAGATACAAAGAACAACTGACATCCGGCAACAGCCTGCAATCAGACCAGGACTTAAATAACCAGAGAGTTAGGAAAGGAAACACCCACTGCACAACACACCTGGTCTCTGTCCAAACCCTTCCTGGCCACCAGAGGGAGCCTCCCAGCAGCCAAGACATAACTAACATTCACAACAGTACCCCCCCCTTGAGGAGGGGTCACCGAACTCTCACCCACGCCACCGGTTCGCTCGGGATGAGCATGATGGAAGGCGCGAACCAACCTGTCCGCATTAATGTCAGAAGCCATAACCCAAGAGTTATCCTCCTGCCCATAACCCTTCCATTTCACAAGGTACTGAAGCTGACGCCTACTGCGACGGGAATCCAGAATTTTTTCAACCTCATACTCCAGATCCCCTTGTACCAAAACAGGGTCAGGAGGCAGTGCTGCAGGAACTGCCGGCTCCACATGTTTCTTCAATCTGGGCTTAAATTTAGGAGACGGAACTCTCATAGGAATATTTTTAGAGGACAACCACACCATGTCCCCTACTTTAAACCGGGGACCAACAGTCCGACGCCGGTTGGCAAACTTTTGGGCAGTTTCTTGGGACTGAAACAATTTATCCACTACCTGCCCCCAAATCTGCTGCATTCTGTTAACCACCGAATCCACCCCCGGACAGTCAGACGCCTCAAGCTGCCCTGAGAGGAACCTAGGGTGATACCCAAAATTGCAGAAAAAGGGGGACACCAACGTGGTAGAGCTAGCTCTATTGTTAAGGGCAAATTCAGCCAAAGGCAAAAACGAAACCCAGTCATCCTGATCCGCAGAAACAAAACACCGTAAATAGGTCTCCAGGGTCTGGTTAGCCCTTTCAGTCTGACCGTTGGTCTGAGGATGAAACGCCGAGCAGAAAGACAGCTGAACACCCAATTTGGAGCAAAAAATCCTCCAAAACCTGGATACAAACTGCACCCCTCTGTCAGAAACAATGTTTTCGGGAATACCATGCAAAAGGACAACATGTTGCAAAAACAAAGGCACCAACTCTGATGAAGACGGCAACTTAGATAGGGGAACCAAGTGGACCATCTTGGAGAATCTGTCACAGATCACCCAAATCACAGTTATTTTCTGAGAGACGGGAAGCTCTGAAATAAAATCCATAGAGATGTGCGTCCAAGGTTTCTTAGGTACAGGCAAAGGCAATAATAGCCCACTAGAACGTGAACAACAGGGCTTGGACTTAGAATAAACTCCACACGACTGCACAAAACGACGGACATCTCGGGACAGGGAAGGCCACCAAAAAGAGCGTCTCACAAGATCCCGAGTACCAAAAATGCCAGGATGACCCGCCAAAACAGAGCAATGAACCTCAGAGACAACTCGGTCTCTCCATTGGTCTGGGACAAACAGTTTCCCTGTAGGACATCTCTCAGGTTTATCCCCCTGAAATTCCGCCAGTGCCAACCGCAGATCAGGCGAAATAGCCGAGAAAACTACACCATCATTCAGGATAGTAGACGGTTCGACAACCTCCAAAGAGTCAGCGCAGAAACTCCTGGAAAGGGCATCGGCCTTACCATTCTTGGTGCCCGGCAAAAAAGAGACCACAAAATTAAACCGGGTAAAAAACAAAGCCCACCTGGCCTGCCGAGGATTCAACCTCTTGGCCGGATGTACTGTTATGATCCGGAACCATGGAAGATCACCACAAATCATTGGCAAAAAGGTGACAAGAGCATTGGCAACTAATCTGGCCGCCATCCCCTTACTAACCAACACAACTAGAAGTAGCCGAGGGGTGAACTAACATCCTGTGCACCGCGAACCCAGCCGGAGAACTAACTATCCTAAAGGTAGGAAAGATGAATAACTCTCTGCCTCAGAAAATAGACAAGAATAGCAAGCCCCCCACATTCAAAGACTGTGGTGATATAGGAAAAACACAATACACAGGTAGATCACAGGATTAGCAAAAGGTAAGGCCCCCGCTGACTAAAATAGGAAAGGACAGGAAAGGGACTGATGGTAGCCAGAGAAAAACCCTGCAAAATACCAACTTCCTGATAGTACAAAAAGGCCCTCAGATCGCTCAATCTGAACTCCGTCCTATACCAGGTGCCCTTTTCATACCAATGAACAGAAAACAAGAATTATAACAAATTCAACAAGCCATAAACACATGGACCCAAAGGAGCTATACTCCACACAGAACTGCAGGGAGTTCCTCAACAATCCACTGAGGGGGAAAATCCCTGGAAGGAAATAAACTGAAACCAACCACAACAAATGACAAACCCAGATAAGCAAAAGAACCATGCAATAAATAAAGAGCAAGAACTTATCTGGAGTGGATGTGATGTAGAGCAGGATTAAGCAGGCTAGAAATACAAAGAACAACTGACATCCGGCAACAGCCTGCAATCAGACCAGGACTTAAATAAGCAGAGAGTTAGGAAAGGAAACACCCACTGCACAACACACCTGGTCTCTGTACAAACCCTTCCTGGCCACCAGAGGGAGCCTCCCAGCAGCCAAGACATAACTAACATTCACAACAGGTAAGAGTATTATTAGAACACTCATTAACAGTAGTGCATGAATCCCCTGCAAAATGTATAGTCAAACTAATCGTTCTAAAAAATAAGTATAAATCATTATCCAGAGGAAACCAATTTACATTACCTATAGGGCAAAAAGAAAATCCCTTAGACAAAGCTCTGATTTGAATATCTCTCAACTCAGTGGATGATATTTTTATCACTAACTGATTTGACTCAGACAGTCCACGGGCTCCAAGTTCTTCCTCACCACCGACCGTGTAGTCTTCCAATTTCACTTTTCTAGAGCGCTTATGTTTCCTGTTTCCACCCCTCTCTGTCCTTCTTCCTGTATCCACTTGTTCTCCCCGAGCTGCACCTAAAAAAGAAAAAGTCGAGGTCCCTGCAGCCCCCATGTTGGAGTCTTCAGTGGAATCGGACTCGCCAGTGGTGAAACCAAAATTATTATGGGGTCTGTCTGAGCTGGTGGTATCCCCCATATGTGTCAAAACTAGAGATGAGCGAACCGGTCACGGCTCAGCTCGAGCTTGGTTCGTCGAACAGAGCTCTAGTTCGAGTTCAGTTCGGCGAACCGGTTCGGCGAACCACTTGAACCCATAGGAAACAATGTAAGGCAATCACAAACACACAAAAACACCTATAAAACACCCTCAAATGTGTCCAAAAGGTGACAAACTCACAACACAACACAAACACATGGGAAAGTGACAAGGACAAATACTCATGCAAAAACAGAAGAGCTGGACAAGGAAAAAGAGGAGGAGACACAGATATAGGCATGGCATGCCCTTCTAAAATGATGTAAAACACCGCAAGGTGACTCAAAGCAGAGTCTCCTTTTTCCAAAAATTGGGCCACACAGACACCTCCTCAGTGGCTGTACTTGTGTCCCAGTTGTACACTTCACAGGTAGATTTGCATCAAGCACATTCAAAAATACGCCATACTTAACCGTCCCCAGGATCACACCGGGGTAGGTAGCAAAGTCTTTGCTGATCCCAGATCTGTTCATCTTGGATCATTTTTAGAAACACTGCAAGCAAGGGTTACTCCAAGCGGAGTCTCCCTTTTTCCCAAAAATTGGGCCACACAGACACCCCTTCAGTGGCAGCACTTGTGCCCCAGTTGTACACTTCACAGGTAGATTTGCATCAAGCACATTCAAAAATACGCCATCCTTAACTGTCCCCAGGATGACACCGGGGTGGGTAGCAAAGTCTTTGCTGATCCCCGATCTGTTCATCTTGGATCATTTTTAGAAACACTGCAAGCAAGGGTTACTCCAAGCGGAGTCTCCCTTTATCCCAAAAATTGGGCCATACAGACACCCCTTCAGTGGCAGCACTTGTGCCCCAGTTATATACTTCACAGGTAGATTTGCATCAAGCACATTCAAAAATACACCATCCTTAACTGTCCCCAGGATGACACTGAGGTGGGTAGCAAAGTCTTTGCTGATCCCCGATCTGTTCATCTTGGATCATTTTTAGAAACACTGCAAGCAAGGGTTACTCCAAGCGGAGTCTCCCTTTTTTCCAAAAATTGGGCCACACAGACATCCCTTCAGTGGCAGCACTTGTGCCCTAGTTGTACACTTCACAGGTAGATTTGCATCAAGCACATTCAAAATACACAAGCATTTACTCTCCCCAGGATGACACAGGGGTAGTAAATTCCTTGTGAATCCATGACTTGTTCATTTTGATGAACATTAGTCTGTCCACATTGTCACTGGACAGACGCGTGCGCTTATCTGTCAGCACACACCCAGCAGCACTGAAGACACGTTCAGAGACAACGCTGGCAGCTGGACACGACAAGATCTCCAAGGCGTAAGTGGAGAGATCTGGCCATTTTTCAAGATTTGAAGCCCAAAATGAGCAAGGCTCCATTTGCAAAGTCATGGCATCGATGTTCATTTGGAGATACTCCTGTATCATCCTCTCCAGTCATTGACTATGTGTCAGACTTGTTGTCTCTGGTGGCCTTGCAAAGGATGGTCTAAAAAAATTATGAAAAGATTTTCAAAGTCCCCCCACTTAATGGTGCCTCCACAGAGCCTGTTTTCAGAGATCCCAGATAGAGACAAAATTTTAAGAGTGCTTCCACGAACCCTGTTTTCAGAGTTCCCTTGTGACGCCCTGGCACCTCCAGGTGGTCACACACAGAATAGGCCCCCGCATAACACTTTCCCTCACAGGGTTACACCAAAGCCAAAAAAAACCTAATCACCTCCCCAGGGTAGGACATGCACACCAGTGGGCAGGACCAGGCAGAAGGACAACTCCCACCTAGGGGTCTAGAGAACCCGGGGCGGGAAAAGAGTCAGTTGAAGTTGAAGTTGAGGTTTAAGGTTGGAGTTGAAAGGAGTAGGAGTGAGAGAGGAGAGGAGAAAGTGCAAGGGAAGTCAGAGAGGAAAGGCGTCGGGGTTGGAGTCCCGGCATTCTGGCTAGGTGGCAGACGGTGGTCAGTGTCTGACAGGAGATGGGAAGACGGCTGCCGGAGATCCGAGGTGGACCGGGACAGGGTAGGAGCCCACCGGTACTGATACCGGAGAACCGACCCGGAAACCATGCACAGAGGGGGTACCTGGACCCTGAAGCAGAGACCGGAACCACCGACTTTGTTAATTAACCAGTTGAGGACAGGATTATAGGTCCTGTCCCATCCAAAGTCTCAAAAGCAGTCCAGCAGCCCACCAAGAGGGATAGGGCATCCGCCAGGGCCCCTTTAGATCCCACGGGTCAGAGTCTGCGGGCAAGGCTCCCACCTGAAGTTCTGGGAGCGGACTCCCGAGTTCCATACCGAGAAGTCCAAAAGAGAACTAAAGTAGTGCAGAGGAAAGTGACACAGACCAGCACCCTGGGTGAGGGACCAGAATACACCCGGCCGCGGAGCACTGGCCACGGGCACCTTGGTTTACCACGGACTTGTGTGATTTCTTTAATAGTGAGTACACCAACATCCCCTGGTCTGTCCGGGCGTGCCAGCCCCTGCAATCACCATCCTCAGCACAGAGACACTGGGCCCCGGGGCATCCATCCCTTCCCACGGAGGGTTAACAACAGCTAGCTGCCATCCCAACGCCCCGGTTGCTCCCCAATAGCAGCAGTGGTACCCCATTTTACCACACACCGTGGGTGGCATCACGGACGGTACACAATATCCCCACATACCATCATTCCCCTTTTTATTTCGAAGTGTCCGCGAGACCCCCGGGTCCGGAGACCCCTCGAGCCACACTGCAGATCCGGATCCGAGCAGCCCGGCTGCTGACGTGGGGGTGGTACACCCTTACAGAGCCAAAATTTTAACAGTGCTCCCACAGAGCCTGTTATCAGAGTTTTCCAACAGAGCCAAACGTTTAACAGGGTGGCGTCACAAACTATCATCCCAAAACCAAATACCCGCATCCCCCGCGCGTAGCGCCAACCCCCCTTGCAGAGCGACGTGACCCCCGGGTCCATGAGAGTCTCGAGCCACCACCCGTAGAACGCGAGCACGGATCCGAGTGTCTCGGCGACCGCAGCCGAGGCCGCGGGGCAGTACAGTAGCAAAGTCCTTGCTGAACCAAGACTTATTCATCTTGGCTCATTTTTAAAAACACAGCAAGCGGACTCCAAGCAGAGTCTCCCTTTTTTCCAAAAATTGGGCCCCACAGACACCATTTCAGTGGCAGCACTTGTGCCCCAGTTGCAAACTGGACAGGTTGATTTGCGTCAAGCACATTCAAAAATACGCCAGCCTTAACTGTTCCCGGGATGACACCGGGGTAGGTAGCAAGGTCTTTGCAGATCCCAGATCTGTTCATCTTGGATCATTTTTAAAAACACTGCAAGGAGACTTCAAGCAGAGTCTCCCTTTTTTCCAAAAATTGGGCCAGACACACACCACTTAAGTGGCAGCACTTGTGTCCCAGTTGCAAACTTAACAGGTACATTAGCATCAAGCACATTCCAAATCCTCAAGCCTTTACTCTCCCCAGGATGACACAGGAGTAGTCAAGTCCTTGCAGATCCATGACTTGTTCATCTTGATGAACGTTAGTCTGTCCACATTGTCACTGGACAGACGCGTGTGCTTATCTGTCAGCACACACCCAGCAGCACTGAAGACACGTTCAGAGACAACGCTGGCTGCGGGACACGACAAGATCTCCAAGGCGTAAGTGGAGAGCTCAGGCCATTTTTCAAGATTTGAAGCCCAAAATGAGCAAGGCTCCAGTTGCAAAGTCATGGCATTGATGTTCATTTGGAGATACCCCTGTATCATCCTCTCCAGCCGTTGACTAGGTGTCATACTTGTTATCTCTGGTGGCCTTGCAAAGGATGGTCTAAAAAAATTATGAAACGATTCAATAAAATTGCTGTTACCAGCACCAGAAACGGTGCTGCTGGTATGGTTAGACTGTTGATGACGAGACAGTCCCATGTTTGTCAAGTTACAACTGGGAGAATCACTCCGTGCACCACTGGTGTTTGCTGGAGAAGCCGAGCTAAGATCGAGTAACAGCTTCTGCTGATACTCCTGCATACGTGCGATCCCTTTCTATGGCTGGAATTATTTCACAAAATTTGGACTTGTACCGGGGATCTAATAGTGTGACAACCCAGTAGTCATCATCACTTCTAATTTTGACAATCCGAGGATCATGTTGTAGGTAGTACAGTAAGAAGGCGCTCATGTGTCTTGCGCATACATGCGGATAAAGTCCTCGCTGTGTTTGTGGCATAGAGGTGCTAACCGTGCTTTCTTCCTCTGACATCTCCCCCCAACCTCGTTCAACCGAAATTTGACCAAGGTCTCCCTCATCTGCTGAGTCTTCCATGTCCATCGAGAGTTCGTCCTCCCTTTCTTCCTGGTCTCCTGCACCGTCCTCAACATTTTTGGCTGCTACCATGTGCCCTTGTTAATCCCTCTTCCCCACCGTCCTATGCCTGCCGCCTTGGTGATGATGAACGTCTGGACCTTGTAGATGTTGGTATGCCTTGCGCATATGAATCCTCCTGTACTTCCTCCCCTTCCTCTTGTCTCACCCCCTGACTCCGAATAGTGTTTAGCGTGTGCTCCAGTATTTAAATGACTGGAATTGTCATGCTGATAATGGCATTGTCAGCGCCAAACATATTCGTCGCCATTTCAAAACTGTGCAGAAGGGTGCATAGGTCCTTGATCTGAGACCACTCCATCAGCGTGATCTGCCCCACCTCTGCATCGTTGGCCCAGGGTATATGTCATAACGTATTGCACCAGGGCTCGACGGTGCTGCCACAGTCGCTGTAACATGTAGAGAGTCGAATTCCTGCGTGTCGGCACATCGCATTTCAGGCGATAAACCGGCAGGCCGAAAGACTTCTGGAGCAATGCAAGTCGGTCAGCTGTGGCGGTTGAGCGGCGGAAGTGAGCAGAGAGTGACCGTGCCCTGTGCAGAAGCCCATCTAAGCCGGAATAGTGGGTTAAAAATTGCTGGACAACAAGGTTCAACACGTGAGCCATACAAAGCACGTGTGTCACGTTGCCCCGGTGAAGGGCCGCACCCAGGTTTGCAGCATTGTCACACACGGCCTTCCCTGGCTGCAGGTTGAGTGGAGACAACCATTTACGAAACTCGGACTGCAGAGCTGACCACAACTCATCCGCTGTGTGACTCTTATTTCCAAGACATTTCAAGCTAAAGACCGCCTGATGCCGTTAAGCTCTGCTGCCAGCATAGTAAGGAGGTGTGCAGGATTCCTTGTGCGCAGTTGCAACGCGGGTTGCCTGACCAGGCAGGCTTGGGGCGGAGGTGGAGGACCCAGACGAGGTTGAGGAGGCAGAAGCAGTGGAGGAACTTTGACATACAGAGGATTGACGCACAAGTCGTGGGGATGGCAAGACTTGTTCAGCAGACCCTTCTCCATCTATCACCATAGTTATCCCGTGCCCAGTCAGCGACATGTAACGCCCCTTTCCATGCTTACTTGTCCAAGTATCGGTGGTGAAATGCACCCGGTCACACACAGAGTTTCTCAAGGCAGCGGTGATGTTGTGTGCGACATGCTGGTGTAGCGCAGGCACACCTTTCTTGGAGAAGTAGTGGCGACTCGGCATCTGGTACTGGGGCACTGCGACGGATATAAGATCTCGAAAATCCTCTGTGTCCACCAGGCGGAAAGGCAGCATTTCCATAGCCAAGAGCTTACAGAGGGATAAAGTCAACCTCTTAGCTTTGTCATGGCTCGGAGGAAATGGCCTTATTTGTCCACATCTGAGGGACCGAGATCTGTCAACTGTGTGGAGACGGTGGTGAGTAGGGTGTCCCTGCAAAACTGCAGGTCTGTGAGGAAAGTGCAGGCGGTGACATGATGTTGCCTTCATCCAAAGTTGGTGCTCTCAATGTCTGAGAGAGCTGTACACCAGCACTTGTTTCCCCTTCCAAACCAACTGACGACCTACCAAGCAAGCTGCCTGTTGTGGTTAAAGTGGTGGAAGGTCTGCGTGGAAGAACAGGTCTGACAGCTGTCCCCACAGTCATAGAAGTTGAAAAGCGCGCGCATGCACTGAAAGGGGCTGGCGGTGGATGGCCCGCTCCCCTAGGCCGCATTGCAGCACAATGAGCTTCCCACTGGGACTTATGCTTGTTATTCATGTGATGATTAATGGAAGAAGTTTTTAAACTGGTGAGGTTTTGGCCTCTACTTATAGATTGCCGACAAATTTTACAGATCACATGATTTGGGAGATCCTTTGCAAGGTCAAAAAAGGACCAGGCTAGGCAAGGCTTAGAAGACATGCGACCTGCAGAGCCACCCCGACTTGTGCTCAGAGGCAGAGTGGTGGTTGAGGATGCACTTGTAGACGTGCTTCCAGTACTCCGACTCTGTCCAGGAAGGCGCAAGGTAACTTCGTCGTCAGTTGCATCCTCCTCCACCGCATCTGGTGACCTCCTTGAGTGCCCGACTGAGGGTTGACAGTATGTTGGATCTAGAACTTCATCATCAAGCGTTGTGTTTGCACTCCCCTCACCCTCAGACCTAACCTCTTCCTGCCCTGACTGAATAGTT
This sequence comes from Anomaloglossus baeobatrachus, assembly GCF_048569485.1. Taxonomy (NCBI): domain Eukaryota; kingdom Metazoa; phylum Chordata; class Amphibia; order Anura; family Aromobatidae; genus Anomaloglossus; species Anomaloglossus baeobatrachus. Next base: position 295,226,560 of record NC_134358.1, on the reverse strand, counting down.
AAGTTGTCATCCCAATCTGGTATCTGCGTCTCATCGTCATCAGTATGTTCCTCATTGTCTCCACCAACAGGTGTTACAGTTTGGGAATGAGGGTCTACATTATGCTCAGAAACTTGGTCATCAGGGCCTGAATCTGACTCACAAAGCTTCTGGGCATCCCTGCAGACCATTTCCAGGTCTGTACTCACTGTAGCTTGGGAGCAGAAATCTGATTACCAGCCTATAGTGTGACTGAACAGCTCTGCAGACTCAGCCATCTCTGTTACACCGTACTCTGCAGGACGGGTGGAGACTTGAGAGCTGGGAGAAAGCAAGTGCGATTAAAATGACAAGTCAGAGGAATGTTGTTTTTTGGATTTTGAAGTTGAAGTGGAGGAAATGCCACTTGTTGTAGCACTTGAGATCCATTCAAGCATGTGTTTTTTTTGTGCATCGTCTACCTTTGTTCCAGTTGTTTTGTTCCGTAAAAAAGGGAGCACATCAGATTGTCCACGGAAAGTAGTAGACATCTTACTTTGCTGGAAGATGGCCTATCTTCAGCAGATGTTAATGTACCTTTCCCACCTTCCCCACGGACAAAAACTTTTTTTCCTTTTCCAACAATGACAATCAACTATGGCCCTAAAACTGGCAGCACTGTTTGCTATAAAAATAGCGTAGCAAAATGGGCAGGAGGGTAGAATGCAGAGGTGGTGGAACTTGCTTGGCACCAGTAGGACACTAAGTTACTATAGCAGACACTTTGTGGATGCCACTAAGTTTCAGCACTGTTTGCTATAAAAATAGCGTAGCAAAATGGGCAGGAGGGTAGAAGGCAGAGGTGGTGGAACTTGCTTGGCACCAGTGGAACACTAATTTAGGGCAGCAAAAGGAAAAAAACATCAGGCACTCACCATGGCTTGCTTGTGCAGGTTTATGATTTATTCAATCATTCGGGCTTACATGTGCATAGGGGCTAGTGGGGAGGGAGAGGACGCTAGAGTCGTTGGACTTTTGCTGCTTTAATCATTTTCCTGATTGCATCAGTGGCATCGCAGAGCGGTATTTTTCAGCCGATATTGAAGGACTTTCTATCTTCCATAAATAATTGGTGCGGATCAGTGCCCTGGATACCCTCTCTCGCATAAGGAACACTAATTTAGTATAGCAGACACTTTGTGGATGCCACTAAGTTTCAGCACTGTTTGCTATAAAAATAGCATGGCAAAAGTGGGCAGGTCGGTATAGTGGCCGGGTTCTGTCGGTCAGTGGACAGGAAAGGAACACTAAATTAGTATACCAGACACTTTTAGGATAGCAGAAAAAGTGTCAGCTCTTTGGGCAAATAAAATTGCATGGCAAAAGTGGGCAGGTGGGTACAGTGCCCGGGTTCTGTGGGTACCAGGACAGGAAAGGAAAACTAAGTTACTATTCCAGACACTTTTAGGATGGTAGGAAAAGTGTCAGCTCTTTGGGCAAATAAAATTGCGTGGCAAAAGTGGGCAGGTGGGTACAGTGCCAGGGTTCTGTGGGTCAGTGGACAGGAAATGAACAGTAACTTAGTATTCAATACACTTTTCGGATGGCAGAAAAAGTGTCAGCTCTTTGGGCAAATAAAATTGCATGGCATAAGTGGGCAGGTGGGTACAGTCCCCGGCTTCTGTGGGTACCAGGACAGGAAAGGAAGCCTCACTTTCTATCCCTCCTAATGATGAAATGCAGCAAGGAATTCCCTGAGCTTAGGTACACAGACGCTGTTATCTGAAGCTGTATACAGCGTTTCCACGGACCTGCCTGTCAGCTATGGCTCTGAGCGCCTGGAAATCAGCCCTGAAAAGAGCTGAAAAAAGCTGCAGTCCCTAATCTGTGTGTATAGCGTACACAGCAGGAGCGGCAGCAGGAGCAGCTTGAGCGGTGACTGTCACCCACACGCAGAAAGCAGATAATGGCGGCGTGAGGGAAAATTGCCGTATTTATAATACATTACATGTGACATTCACAGCCTATGACCCGCAACACACATCCATGTAATTTGTACGTGTGCGGTACGTATTTGCACGTACCGGAGACACGTACACATGGAGACCCATGTTATTCAATGGAAGATGGCACACGTACGTAAAATCACACGGAACGTGTGTCCATGTCGTAGGTACGTGTGTGCGCTTTTCAACACGGATGACATGTCCGTTTTTTGCCGGCAACACGCAGGCACGGACCCGCTTTAGTCTATGGGTCCGTGCCTGCACAGACCGCACATGGAGTATGTCCGTGTTCAGCGCGTATCGTCCGTGTCCGTATTTCATCACAAAATCTGAAACACTTGTTACCAATCTATCAGGACAATTTCAAGCAAACAACAACATGATGAATGATTAAAATCGTTAATTGGGTAAGAATGCGGGCCTTTAAAAACGAACAGCACACGGACAGCACACGTACGTATTTTATGTCAATACGGACATTCCACATGCATACACGGCTCGCATACGCCATCACACGGATGCCATACGTACCGGAGAAACGCCCCAAAAATACGGAACACGGACCCGAAAAACGGACCGTGTCATACGGACATTTTTTTTCGGAAGTGTGTTTTAGGCCTATGACACATGCCCTTGCTTGTCTGGCAAAAAGTACACTTTGCTGTGTGTGTGTCTGTGATTGGCTAACATCCTGGCCCGCCCCACTGCACGCGCGCTTAGGAAAAAAAAAAAAATGGCGATCGGCATTATCTTAGCACTCAGCTCCAGCACAGATCTAAACCGCGTCCACACCGCACACTATACGCTGAAATTTGATAATAGTGTGAATCACAGTGAATCACACTATTACAGTGAAAAGCCAGCTAGTAAATAGCTAGGCTTTTTGCTGATCGAACCGTTCTCAAACGTAACTCGAGCTATCGAGCTTTTAGCAAAAAGCTTGAGTTTGAGTTCGATCTCGAGCACCCCCCAAAATCACTCGAACATGAAACTGGCGAACCTCGAACATCGCTCATCTCTAATCACTACCCATGGTCTGGGTATTCACCTTCATGGTGGTCTGTGCAGAGGGAGCCACCTCTGGGTATGTGATGGCGAGGAGCTGGGCTGGTGTAGCACCATCCGGGGTCAAGTCAAGCAGCACCCGGACGGCCTGGTCCTTGAAGTGGACAAAGTCTAAAGCGGGCTTTACACGCTACGAGATCGCTACAGCGATCTCGTTGGGGTGACGGATTTTGTGACGCACATCCGGCTGCTGTAGCGATCTCGTTGTATGTGACTCCTAGGAGCAATTTTGGATCGTTATAAAAATGTCCAAAATCGCTCCTCGTTGACATGGGGGTCACTTCTCAAATATCGCTGCTGCAGCGTGTACGATGTAGTTCGTCTCTCCTGCAACAGCACACATCGCTCCGTGTGACGCCGCAGGAGCGAGGAACCTCACCTAACCTGCCGCCGCCCGCAATGCGGAAGGAATGAGGTGGGCGGGATGTTACGTCCTGCTCATCTCCGCTCCTCCGCTTTGATTGGGCGGCCGCTTAGTGACGTCGCTGTGACGCCGCACGGACCGCCCCCTTAGAAAGGAGGCGGTTCGCCGTCACAGCAACGTTGCTAGGCAGGTAAGTATGTGTCACGGGTCCGGGCGATGTTGTGCGCCACAGGCAGCAATTTGCCCGTGTTGCACAACCGATGGGGGCGGGTACCCACGCTAGCAATATTGGTACCGATATCGCAGCGTGTAAAGTGGCCTTAAGTAAGGGTTCTGTAGGGCCAGTATGCGCATCTGGGTCTGGTGGGCTTCAAACAGGAGCGCCTCGATGAACTGCTCGGTCAGCAGTCGGTCCCCATCATGCACACCCCCAGGATCCACTTGTTTCACAGCCATCATCGCCTCTTGAAAGTTTAAAGCATAGTCCCGTACGCTGTCCTGCACTCTCTGTTTAGACCTGAAAAACTGCACTTTTATCTCCGCTGCCATGCGGGTGTCAAAGGTGTCGTTCAGCCGAGCCAGAGCTTGCTCTACATTCCCTTTGTTGGCGTCCGGCCAGGACTTGGTCTCTCCCTTGGCTGCAACGGTTAGCTGACCAATTAGTATGCTCACTTTCTGGCTTTCCATCAGAGGATAAACATCAAATAAACTGCTCAGGCTCTCTTGGAAGTCACTCAAAGTATGCGACTATCCTGAATATTGTGGCTGCAACGTCGCTCCCTGTACGTAAGGCATGAATAGTGGCATTACAGGTGCTGTGGCTACCATGGCAGCTGGGTCCCCTTTCTGGTTTGACATCTTTTCCCCCTTGGTGAACCTCAACCAGGTTCCACGTCTCACTTGGGGAATAGGGGGTTAACTCTCAGCTGCTCTAGTGACGGGGTCTCTCTTCACGCCTTTTCTTCCTGCATGACACAGTTAATGGCTACCGCCTTTGAAGAATACGTTATACACGGTTCTATAAGGCACATAGTACCGGTTTGCTGTGGGCACGTAATACTGTTCGTGACGCCAAGTTGTAGCACCCACGGGGCAAGGGGTTAATTTTACTTGTTGCCGGGTTGGTGATGTCGGGTCTGGAGATGTCATGGGTGGCCCTGCCTGGCTTCGTGGCCCCGAGGCGTACAATAAAAGGGAGGATGATGATGGTTGTTTTTCTTGTGATGGCACCTGTGGTGTGCGGCCAGGGATTAGCAGCCGCTGTGGGTGCTGTCTTCTGAGGCAGATGGTGTCGCAGCCGGAATGGTTTAGCTCCCCACAGGTGGAGCAGGCCCCAGGAATGGTAATAGGGTGGTAGTCTGTGGCGTTGAACACTGGGGAGCAGGGCTGAGGATGCCGACAGTAACTGGAAAACAAAGGCTGGTAGTTTCTTTTACCTTTTACTGGTCAGTTGTTATAGTCCCAGGCTACAGTGGTCCAGTCAGCCAGGAAACAGTCAGGAATCCCTTCTCTTTCAGACACATTGGAGTCCTTCCTTAGTGTGCTCTGACTGTGGGTCGCTGTGGCCTGGAGCAGCACAGCGTCCCTCTTCCTAGGTGTAATTTGCCTTGTCCTTTGTGGCGGGCAGCGCGAGCCGGATGTAGGGCCCGCCAGTATTTTTATGCCCCGGGCTCTATTATGCTACTGCACCTTGAGAGTCTCTGTTGGGCCAGATGCTGTGGAACCTTCTTCCCTCCGGGATTTACTGCTAGCGCGTTAGTACCTGACATTCGAGGACCCTGGTGTCCTGATTCAGCGCTCAGTCCTGGAAAGCTTGAGACAGCTCTCTAGCAGTGACCATTCACTACTACTAGAGATCTGAGTTTTCTCTTCCTGTTCCTATCTCTCCAACCCCTTCCCAGCCCAGAATGGACAGGGAAGCTCACCCCAAACAGGACTTGAGCTTCCCATTCTGGGCTGGATTAGGAAGTGTTGGATGTGTGATTGTACCTGGCATAGAGGTCTCCCCGCTGCCTCCAGACATAGCATCGCCCTCTGGTGAGGAGAACAATTCCACTGTGGCTCCCATGACCACTGGGGTGCCACATATGCACCCAGAATCATGAGCATTTCTATGTGCAAATTGCTAATCCCTGCCTAACTGTCCCAGGATCTAGTAGCATAGATAAAGGGATCTTTAGAAAAAGTATTTCTAATGGTTTTTTATGATATGCTAATGAGGCCAGAAACTAGTCACAAGGGTGTTAGTTCCTGTGCTCATTCCACCCTCTTAGCATGTTAGCACGCCCACAGGGGCGTGCTAACCTGCTATTCAGTGCCCATTGCCTAGCGTCATCAGCAGTTATGCGCGTACCTGTGTCTGCTGTCATTACTTCAGAAAGCCGGGTTTAGGATCAGTGTGGATGATCAGAAGTCCCAGCACTTCCGATCATGTGCACTAGACCTCTCTGAAGCCGGAATGTGTACATTCGGCTTCATATGCACTATGAAGCTGGATGTACATGTGACGCCCCTGGACTATTAGGTCATCACAGGGTACTGCACATGCTGCCCTTCCGTGCAGTGTCCCAAGTCCCTCATGGTTATGGGTCCCTATCTTATTGGTGTTGCCTACAAAAGCAAATTAAATCCTAGATACACACTGCACCACACCCACCAGGCACACCAGTGGACGACTTGAGTGGAATAGAGTCGCCCACCTGGGGGGTCAGGGAGGGGAGGTGAGTAGTGTAGTGAGCAGTCTGTAGTGAGAAGTGAGAGTGAGAGGAGGTTGGGAGTGGTGGCTCCCAGGAAAGGCTGTCTAGGTTGCAGACGGTGGTCTGGACCTAGAGGAGTCAGACCCCTGATCACAGGGGATTGCGACTAGGTGCCTAGACTTTTCAAGGAGGACGGTCAGCAGCCTAGCACTATCACCGGTCTGGGACCGAAGGCACGGCGGGGTACATGGACCCTAGGTCAGGGAGAAGCTTGAGGCAACCCGGCAATTAACCTGAGGAGAACGGAGCCTTTATGATCTGTTCCCACCCGTTCCAGAATCGGGGCATTAGCACAATAAAGGGGATAGGGCCTTCCAACCAAATGGTCCAGAAAATCCCAAGAGTGAGCCCTGAGAGCAGGCTCCCACACTTAGCCATAGTGGGGAGCAGGGCCCGGCAAGTTTCAGACTACTGGGCCAACACGTTGAAGTTAAACTAAGTCACGGATTACCAGGCAACACCATAGGGGACAGGACCCGGATGAGCTCCCTTCAAGCGGCAGCGATACCCCGAGAATTGGTTTACCCGGTTGTCAGCGTCTGCTCATTGACTGAGTGAGTACCTGAGTTACCCCTGCATCCCATGGCCTCCCACCGAGTCCCGGGGCCTCACCCTACCATTGGAGCGCAACGTCACCTTGCTTCCCCACTCCATCACCTCGGGTACTCCCAGCAGCAGCGGTGGTACTTCCAATTACCGTACACCACGGGTGGCGTCACGAACTACATCTCCCCTGTAAATACCCCCTCTTCATTTCGAGTGTGGCCCCTAGCCCCTGGGTCCGGACGCCCTTGAGCCACGAGTAATCATTGCCCGGATCCGAGCAGTTCGACCACTTGCAGGGGCGGCACATAAGCATCACAGCTTCGAATAGATCTAGTGCACATGACCAGAAGTGCCGGGACTTCTGATCAGGAGCACTGACCTAGCATTCTGAAGTGGTGACACCGAACACAGGTACACTTGTCACTGCTGATGGCGCTAGGAAATCGGTACTGGATAGCATATTAGCACGCCACTGCGCTCATTTGTATATCATAAAGGATCTTTAGAAATACTTTTTTATCTATGCTACTAGATGCTGGGACAGTTAGGCAGGGGTTATAAATATGCACCTAGAGCTGCTCGTGGTTCTGGGTACATATTGCACCTGACAGTTTCACTTTAATATTACCCATGGGAACAAGAAGTCTGGAACAGAGGAGTAGTATAAGCAAATAGGCAAGTAGAACCTTTGTTTAACAATAGCACATCTATAAACCTGTTTTTTAAACCATTTTTTTTAGTGGACAACCCCTTTAAGCCTTAGACATAACAGGTGAATCATAGAGGCGCTTCAAAAGGCCTCTTTAAAGAATAGCAATATTAAAAAAGAAATATGAAGGTTTGTCATGAACTGTTCTGATATCTGTAACATATTGCAATAATGTATTCACCAGAGTAAGGTGACTCATGTGAAGAAAGGTAATAAAATCATCAATTAAGACAAGTTATTTGTAACTTGTTAATACAGATATTAACATTAAGCTACATACACCCTGATCCAGTGTTCAGCAAGATTCCTTTTTTCTGTTTCCTTACACTTTCTTGCAATGTCAATTCCGTACAATTTGACTTTCTGTTAATTGTGTTTCAGGACAAGTAGCTGGCATCATCAGGGGGGCGGCTGGGAAGATAGATTGTGGGTGTTTTAGTAAATGTCAAGAATTTCACTAACATCATTTATTTTACATTTGTAACCTTTAATCCAATATTGTAGCTTGTTGCATGTACTACTAGCACCTCCAACGCTTTGATTTCCTTTTTTTTTCACTTTGATTACATTTTCTTTATAATTTTTTCTGTTACTTTAGAGCTGTGATGATCACTCATACATGGATACATTTGTCGATTTAAGTTGAGGATCAATTATGTTTTATAATCTGTAAATAGGTTTCCAAAAAGCATATCTCAAGTAAACAAAGAGGTAAAAAAAAAAAGATTCACACAGCATTATCCTCCAGGGACATTGTCTCTGTAGTGTCTACTAGACAAATTAGTTTCCTGCCCTGGACTGCTCAGGAAGCCTCTCTCCGGTAAAGCATGAAAGTCATACTCATTGCAGTGTGAACCATTAGTATATAAATGTACTTTCTATGGGGTAATAGTTTTTCTCACAATGTAAAAAGATGACAGGGTGACAGGCAATTAATATCACTGGGAATGTAGGAGAGAACTGTCAAGTAACATCTATTTACATTGGCAGAAATGCATCTCATGTAACCTATTGCTTTTTTTAAAGGGAACCTGTCAAATAAATTTATACATACATCTTTTTCTGAAAGCAGAGTTGACAATAATGTGTATTTAATGCTGAAAAACATTTAAAGGGGATATAAGTAAAGCTTGAAACTAAAAACAAATGCATCCATAGGGGAAGAAAGTTATTATTGGGTTACCGGGAATGTATCATCGGAAAATGACCTTTCTCGAGCACTTCATTGGGGGACATAGGAACCATGACTTAAGTTTGTTTTTACCACCTGAAGGCTCACACTAATAAAGTACCTTAACAAAAAAAAAAAAAATAGGCTCCTCCCCAGCACACTCTAGCCATCCTGCCAACACCAAACTACTCAGTTTAGCTTAGTGTCACATAGGAGGCGGACTCAGGTCTAAGCTTCTTAGGTTTAGATAACCTTTTTCTCTTTTTCCTCTGTAGGATGAGTACCAGTGTATAATGATAACACTCAATTTCACCACATTATGGAGCATACAGCCTGTAGTGTTCAGTCTGTATCCTCTCTTCTCAAGATGGCAAGACTTTAGTACCTCGACTCACCCAGCAATAATGTTCCTTGGGTGGTCAGTACTCATGCCTTTAGTTTTTCTGCCAACTCAGCATCAGATACAGGTGTGACTTCCAGTTTCATTTCAATCCATAGGATCAAGGTTCTTCCAGACAGTTAAGTATATCCTTTGTTGCAGTCCTGTGCCGGTAAGGCTCCCCTGTGGCACTGACAGGTTGGTGGCATTTTTGCGGCATGCTGGAATTGGGGCCATAGCTGTGCCCTTGTCCCTCTCCTCATTTTGAATGGCTCCCTGTGTCCAGGTGGAGCGGGCCTCAACCCTTCCCAGGGGTCCATCAGGCCCCATCATGTGAAGGATCACTCTGTTCCCCTCCTGAGCTTTTCCACTTCTTGCTGTGGCATTTCGATTGTCTGGTGGGGCAGGTAATCTGACCCCACATATTCTTTTTAGCCCAGCCAGCTTCTGCGAGGCCATGCCCTTTTTGCCCACCAGCCAATTAATGCAGCCAGCAAGCTCTAACTGGCGTGAAGCTGTTTTCCTGGGAGCAACATTTTTCCTGAAGTCTTTTACTAGGGCAGTTCTCTCTGGGGCAGCCATTCTCAATTCTGCACCTCTCCCACAGTCAGTCGCACCACACTCAATTTCTCATCCAAGGATGCAAAGCACCGTTTGAAGTTCCACACTGTTGGGCCCCTTACATGGTCACTGTCTGGACTTTCTTGGCCACTATCCCATCTAGATCTCCACACTCTTGGCCTCACGGGAAGTAGTCTCAATGCCCAGGTAGACTTTTTGCCTGCTGGGGGACTGACACTAGTGGTGCCCCAGAAGCTCTATCCCTCTTCTCTGGCACCAGCTGTCCCTGTTTTGACTGTCCTTTTGGTTTCTATTTTTAAGTCTAGAAAAGATTGTGCACATTTGCCTGCAGTGTAATGTCAGAGAGGGTGTTGAGCCCAGCCGGTGGCTTTTCACTCAAGTGGAGCCAGATATTCACTTCAAGTGTGGAAAACCTAGCCTTTGTCAAAATGAATCAGTGACCAACAACTGATGCTAATGATTAAATAAGCCATACCACCTGCCAGCCTCTTCATTGTCTGTTTTCTATACTGCCCTCCTGCCACCAGTGCCAAACTCAGCTAGCATCTACTCTCTGGGCATCATATCATTTATACTGAAAGGGCATGTGTGCACGCCGCATCTGTCTGGTGACTGTACAAGAGCACAAAGATGCACATTTTTGTTCATAAAAAAACGCTCCCTCGGCATGCATTTCTTGCAGAGTTTTACTGCGTTTTTGCCCAGTGCGTTTTTTTAAGTCAAATCTATTGACTGGAAGGGCTTGAAAACGCTGGCAAAAATGCAGAAAGAGTTGACATACTGCATCTTTGTGGTCACCAAAAAGACGCAGCTAAAAAAAACTGCAACGTGAGAACAGGAAAAATGAAATCTCATAGAGTTTGCTAAGGAAGGAAATGCATGCAATTTTGGGAACAAAACTGCACCCAAAAAACACGCAAAAACGTGGCAAAAAACACTGGTGCGCACAAGGCCTTACACTGCTGTTGCCAGTGCTGTCACTGCTGGCTATAAACTGTCACACATCTCGTTACTTGCAACTGTATCGCCCAGGTATAAGGTGTACTCAGATCCGGGCCAAGGGGTCACTTGGGTAGGTGTACGGTGGCGGGACCCAGTCTGTGATCCCAGGCTCCACAGCAAAAAGGGGATTATGTACAGGGGAATTGTCTGTGACACCACCCGTGGGTTGCGGTGATAAGGTGGTGGCACCGCCGCTGCCTCTGGGGACCGTGCCCGGGACTAATGGTGTGGGGTAGCAAGGTGGGATCCCCTCCACGGGTAGGGGAGTTGTAGTCCCAGGGCCCAATTGGGAGTGGTGGTTGGGGAGTGGCGGGTGCAGTCCTCGGCTTGGACCGGGTGGTGCAGGAGTACTCACAGTATAAAGCAATAACTGACACGAGTCCAGGAATTAACCAAGTTGCTGGTAACTGGTGCCCACGGCTGGCTGCTGTGAGGACGGGTCCCACACCCATGTGTGTAATTCAGGTGCTCTTTTACTGCCCAAGGTCTGTGTCTGCTTTGCACACTGGTCCAGACTGGGTCCCGACAGCTGGCACCAGGGGGGGCCACTACCCTCTCCCGGTCCACTTTGGGTCCCACAAGCGGCTGGCCTATTCCTGAGGCCCTGACTACCACTTTCCGCAGCCCCACACAGGGGCTGCTTCCAGACTTCTCTCCTCCTGCAGACTGACTTCAGCTCACACTCTACTCTACTCTTTCTAAAGCTGGAAACACATCTATGTGTGTAAAATCGGTCCGACTGGGCTGAAAAAAACTCGGCTGATTTTAGTTCACGTTAGGTGCGAGTGCAACGCAAGTGCGATGCTATTTCTGAATAAATTAATGATTTGGCTCGCGTGTGCGACGCGTGTGTGTCGCGTTTGCGATGCTAGTTTCATGCAACATCTTAACTAGATAAAAGTGATTACACATGTGTCAGTTATTTTCCTTTGGGAATGTGATGTCACATTCATCTGTTTAATATTTAATGAGCATAGTTCCTGCCACACTCGCATATGTGAACGCTGGTGCGCGTGTGTGATCCTAATCCGCTTCCATAGGGAATCATTGAGAAAAATGGTTCAAGAAACTTGCAAAAAAGCAGCATGCTGCGATTTTTTTCTCAGTCCGAGAAAAAAATCGCAAATACGAGCTGAATCATTCACTAACATGTGTCCGATTCCAATGCAAGTTTTTCTCGCATTGCTCTACTGCGAGAAACTTGCAAGTGAGAAGCAGCCCTAAGGTCCTCTTTCCCCCCTCCCGTTTTCCTGGGGAGGGGGTGAGTGGGGCCTGATTGACTAGTGTGTGTTTGTGTGGGAAACTCCCCAAGGGAGTGTGAGATCTGCACCAAAAACATGGATGCAGACCTCTGTGACACCCTGGTTTTGCCAGGGCGGCACACAACATCCAAACTGTCCACTGTTCTGCTCCTGCTGCAGCCACTGCACAGCTACACAAACTACGGTACTCATTTCCTGGCTACCCACTGTGTTTCATAGTGCTAACTCTTGAATGTTCTCAGTGAGAGGAACAAAATTATAATCCTGTGATACCTGTGCTAACTCTACTACTGCTGGAGCTATTGTTACTGGCCCTGAACTGTGATATACATCACACTGCCTGTCCCATTTTATCTCTTTACTGTGATGCTCCTGAAGCAGCCACTGCACACTCACACGTCTCCTCCTGACTGACTACTGTGTTTCATAGTGCTAAACAGTATTAATGATGCTGGGAAAAGTACTGTCTTGAGGGTACACAAACATGAATACAGTTCCCTAAATGGATTTTTTTAAAAGGCTTGGTGACAAAAAGGCATAGCTTCTACACTTTGAAAAAAGTATACCTGATTTGTTTCACTTAAAAAATGGATAATGTGTGGACAGATTGAGAAAAAGTTTCTGTTATTGCTTCATTGCACTCCCCAAAAATGGATCATTTTTCATTCCTAGTTGAGAAAAAAAAACTTCTTTATGTTCAAAATAGACCAACCTTGCCTTCCTAATTAAAGGGGTAATTTTTGGCCTACTTGTGGGAAAAGCTTCCATTTGCATTGCCTGGCGTATAATCAACAGCAAGGCATGCACCTGTCCCCAAAAGGGATTATTTTTGGACTGTTTATACAATACAGTCATATGAAAAAGTTTGGGCACCCCTTTATAACAATTTGGGTTTTTGCAACAGCTATTTCAGTTTCATATATCTAATAAGTGATGGACTGAGTAATATTTCTGGATTGAAATGAGGTTTATTGTACTAACAGAAAATGTGCAATCCGCAGTTAAACTAAATTTGACCGGTGCAAAAGTATGGGCACCCTTAACAATTTCTTGATTTGAACACTCCTAACTACTTTTTACTGACTTACTAAAGCACTAAATTGGTTTTGTAACCTCATTGAGCTTTGAACTTCATAGGCAGGTGTATCCAATCATGAGAAAAGGTATTTAAGGTGGCCACTTGCAAGTTGTTCTCCTATTTGAATCTCCTATGAAGAGTGGCATCATGGGCTCCTCAAAACAACTCTCAAATGATCTGAAAACAAAGATTATTCAACATAGTTGTTCAGGGGAAGGAAACAAAAAGTTGTCTCAGAGATTTAAACTGTCAGTTTCCACTGTGAGGAACATAGTAAGGAAATGGAAGAACACAGGTACAGTTCTTGTTAAGCCCAGAAGTGGCAGGCCAAGAAAAATATCAGAAAGGCAGAGAAGAAGAATGGTGAGAACAGTCAAGGACAATCCACAGACCACCTCCAAAGACCTGCAGCATCATCTTGCTGCAGATGGTGTCAATGTGCATCGGTCAACAATACAGCGCACATTGCACAAGGAGAAGCTGTATGGGAGAGTGATGCGAAAGAAGCCGTTTCTGCAAGCACGCCACAAACAGAGTCGCTGAGGTATGCAAAAGCACATTTGGTCAAGCCAGTGACATTTTGGATGAAGGTCATGTCGACTGATGAAACCAAGATTGAGTTGTTTGGGCATGCAAAAATGTGTTATGCATGGAAGCAAAAAACATGGCATTCCAAGAAAAGCACTTGCTACCCACAGTAAAATTTGGTGGAGGTTCCATCATGCTTTGGGGCTGTGTGTCCAATGTCGGCAGACTCGGCACCGGGAATCTTGTTAAAGTTGAGGATTGCATGGATTCAACTCAGTATCAGCAGATTCTTGACATGTGCAAGAATCAGTGACGAAGTTGAAGTTACGCAGGGGATGGATATTTCAGCAAGACAATAATCCAAAACACTGCTCCAAATCTACTCAGGCATTCATGCAGAGGAACAATTATAATGTTCTGGAATGGCCATCCCGGGCCCCAGACCTGAATATCATTGAATATCTGTGGATGATTTGAAGCAGCTGTCCATGCTCGGCGACCATCAAACTTAACTGAACTGGAATTGTTTTGTAAACAGGAATGGTCAAATATACCTTCATCCAGGATCCAGGAACTCATTAAAAGCTACAGGAAGCGACTAGAGGCTGTGATTTTTGCAAAAGGAGGATCTACAAAATATTGTAGCTCTGCTACATGGCCGCTGACAGCAGCCACAGATAGCCATGTAGCAAAGTTGAATGGCAGATGACAGCAGACACAGACAGAGCCGCACGATCAGAATGAACTCGGGTGAACTTCACCCGACTTCATTGTCATGCCGCGGCTCTGTCTGTGTCGCATCCTAATTAGCGGTCACCCGTGAACGACTCACCTGTGACCGCTAATCCCCTAAGTGACTGAATTGAGCAGCGCGATTAGCACTGCCGTCACTCAGGTTACCCGCGGCCATCTGGATCCTCCCCCCGCCCCCGTGACCGCAACTCACCTATGACTTCATTGCTGTCACTCAGGCGACTTGCTGTCACTGTTGGAGGATCCAGCGGTGGCCACGAGTTACCTGACTGAGATCAGCTGATCGCGCTTCTCACCTCAGTTGCTGCGTGGAGCTGACAGGAGTGGCGGTGTCTTCTGCAGCTCTTGTCACCTTCATAAAAACAAAAACAAAAAACAAAAAAGTGAGCCGGAGTATGAGATGGTATACATGGAACTTGTAAGACCATGTTCACACTGGCCATGAGACAAAGAGAAACCAAGGAAAAAATTGTGAAAACATACCCTGCTGTAACTAAATAAAAGCATAGTGCATATAAACATAGGGTACTTAGTAAACAGTTTTTGATCAAAAAAAGCATAAAGCTATCCCACCAACGCCAAGGTGTACCCAGTTGGGATAGTACCTACACTCTCTAATATTAAAACCTTACCATGGGTCTAAAATAGGCCTCAATGTGGCTAAGGGCTGAGAGCGACCGGGTCCCAACAGGACACACAAAGTCAGGGGGATTCACAGAATGAAATGTCCAGCTCGCTGAGAAGGGGGCCACTCCCTGTTTGTACTGAATACAAAAAAACTACATAAAAACAAAAAAGTGAGCCGGAGTATGAGATGGTATACATGGAACTTGTGAGACCATGGCCCTTAGCCACATTGAGGCCTATTTTAGACCCATGGTAAGGTTTTAATATTAGAGAGTGTAGGTACTATCCCAACTGGGTACACCTTGACGTTGGTGGGATAGCTTTATGCTTTTTTTGATCAAAAACTGTTTATTAAGTACCCTATGTTTATATGCACTATGCTTTTATTTAGTTACAGCAGGGTATGTTTTCACAATTTTTTCCTTGGTTTCTCTTTGTCTCATGGCCAGTGTGAACATGGTCTCACAAGTTCCATGTATACCATCTCATACTCCGGCTCACTTTTTTGTTTTTATGTAGTTTTTTTGTATTCAGTACAAACAGGGAGTGGCCCCCTTCTCAGCGAGCTGGACATTTCATTTCATTTAGGGTACTTGTTTACTAAGTACCCTATGTTTATATGCACTATGCTTTTATTTAGTTACAGCAGGGTATGTTTTCACAATTTTTTCCTTGGTTTCTCTTGTCACCTTCATGCAGCACAGCTGAGAGCGTCGAGTGACCTCCGTGGATTACGTCGGACAAGGATGGGTTTTTTGCGTACTTAATAAAGTGGTGAACGAGGGTCTTTGTTATTGTTTATTATTTCAAATAAAGGATTTTTTCGTTGTGTGTGTTTATTACCTTAAATTTACAGGTTAATCATTGGGGGTGTCTCATAGACGCCTGCAATGATTAATCTAGGATTTAGTGGCAGCTGTGGGCTGCCATTAACTCCTTATTACCCCGATGGCCAACGCACCAGGGCAAATCGGGAATAGCCGGGTACAGTCCCAGAACTGTCGCATATAATGTATGCGGCAATTCTGGGCGGCTGCTGACTGATATTGTTAGGCTGGGGGGCTCCCCATAACGTGGAGCTCCCCATCCTGAGAATACCAGCCTTCAGCCATATGGCTTTATCTGGCTGGTATTAAAATTAAGGGGGACCACATGCCGGTTTTTTAATGATTTATTTATTTATTTTACTGCTCAGCATAGACACGCCCACCGGCTGTTGTGATTGGTTGCAGTGAGACAGCTGTCACTCAGCATGGGGGCGTGTCTGACTGCAACCAATCATAGGTGCCGGTGGGCGGGTAAAGCAGGGAATACGAGATTGAATAATGAGCGGCCGGCTTTTTCAAAAGAGGAGAAGCCGCCGGAGCAGTGTGAACACCGTGCAGCACCGCGCTGGTGATCGGGGATTGGTGAGTATGAGAGAGGGGGGGAGAGGGATAGACCGACATGGACAGAGAGAGAGGGACAGAGATAGTGACCGACCGACAGACCGACCGACAGAGAGAGAATAGAGAGCGAGAGGGAGAGACCGAATGACAGAGAATAGTGATTGACAGACATTGTGAGACATCACTCGTTTCCAGTGTTTTGGGAAACATGCGAGAAATGTATTTAGAAAATCGGATGTCACTAGGATGGTGTGAGTGCCGTCCCGTGACTACAGTTGAGCGCGGTTCATGGTTCGTGGTTCTCCAGTTCGCGGCTCGAGTGATTTTGGGGGCTGTTCTAGATCGAACTAGAACTCGAGCTTTTTTGCAAACGTTCGATAGTTCTAGATGCGTTCGAGAACGGTTCTAGCAGCAAAAAAAACAGCTAATTCCTAGCTGGCTTTCCGCTGTAATAGTGTAAGTCACTCTGTCACTCACACTATTATGACATGTCAGTGTATAGTGTGCGGGAACAGCACATTCAGATCACTGCTGTATGTATAATGGCGATTTTTTTTTTTTTCCTTGTCTTCCTTCCCTAAGCGCGCACGTGTAGTGGGGAGGGCCAGCATGTCAGCCAATCCCAGACACACACGCAGCTAAGTGGACTTTTAGCCAGAGAAGCAACGGCATGTGTGATAGGATGTCCATGTCACATGTCCCTGCATTATAAAAATGAGTATCTGCCCGTCCGGACGCCATTATCTGTTCTGCATCCTTGGTGTCAGACATCACTGGCGCAGCTCCTATCGCCGATACTGCTGTATTACGCTCCATACACAGCGCTGGACAGCATAGGGATAGCACTTTCTATCAGTCCTTTTAAGGGCTCGTACCGGCAGGGTCAGAGCCATAGGTAACAGGTCCTGAAAAAAGAGTTTAACAGCTTCACAAGATGACAGCGTCTGTGTAGCTAAGGTCAGGGATTTCCTCGCTGCATTTCCCCATTAGGAGGGATAGAAAGGCAGGCTTCCTTTCCTCTACCCAGAGACCCACAACCCTGCCACTGTACCCTCCTGCCCTTTGTACACTCCAACTCATTGTTACTAAGCCATTATACTAGCAAACACTGAGTGAACTTAGTGGCATCTTAAACGTGGCTATTAGACTTCTGTATAGTCCCACTAGTGCACAGATATTTGCAGCACGTCTGCCTGCATTGCACACTCAAACTCATTATAACTAAGCCATTATACTAGCAAACACTGAGTGAACTTAGTGGCATCCTAAACGTGGCTATTGGACTTCTGTATAGTCCCAGTAGTGCAAAGATATTTGCAGCACGTCTGCCTGCATTGCACACTCAAACTCATTATAACTAAGCCATTATACTAGCAAACACTGAGTGAACTTAGTGGCATCTTAAACATGGCTATTGGACTTCTGTATAGTCCCACTAGTGCACAGATATTTGCAGCACGTCTGCCTGCATTGCACACTCCAACTCATTATAACTAAGCCATTATACTAGAAAACACTGAGTGAACCTAGTGGCATCCTAAACGTGGCTATTGGACTTCTGTATAGTCCCACTAGTGCACAGATATTTGCAGCACGTCTGCCTGCATTGCACACTCCAACTCATTATAAATAAGCCATTATACTAGCAAACACTGAGTGAACTTAGTGGCATCTTAAACGTGGCTATTGGACTTCTGTATAGTCCCACTAGTGCACAGATATTTGCAGCACCTCTGCCTGCATTGCACACTCAAACTCATTATAACTAAGCCATTATACTAGCAAACACTGAGTGAACTTAGTGGCTTCTTAAACGTGGCTATTGGACTTCTGTATAGTCCCAGTAGTGCAAAGATATTTGCAGCACGTCTGCCTGCATTGCACACTCAAACTCTTTTTAACTAAGCCATTATACTAGCAAACAGTCGGTGTACCTAGTGGCATCCTAAACGTTGCTATTGGACTTCTGTATAGTCCCAGTAGTGCACAGATATTTGCAGCACGTCTGCCTGCATTGCACACTCAAACTTATTGTTACGAAGCCATTATACTAGCAAACACTGAGAGAACTTAGTGGCATCCTAAACGTGGCTGTTGGACTTCTGTATAGTCCCACTAGTGCAAATATATTTGCAGCACGTCTGGCTGCATTGCACACTCAAACTCATTATAACTAAGCTATTATACTAGCAAACACTGAGTGAACTTAGTGGCATCTTAAACGTGGCTATTGGACTTCTGTATAGTCCCAGTACTGCACAGATATTTGCAGCACGTCTGCCTGCATTGCACACTCCAACTCATTATAACTAAGCCATTATAGTAGCAAACACTGAGTGAACCTAGTGGCATCCTAAACGTGGCTATTGGACTTCTGTATAGTCCCACTAGTGCAAAGATATTTGCAGCACGTCTGCCTGCATTGCACACTCAAACTCATTGTTACTAAGCCATTATACTAGCAAACACTGAGGAAACTTAGTGGCATCCTAAACGTGGCTATTGGACTTCTGTATAGTCCCACTAGTGCAAAGATATTTGCAGCACGTCTGCCTGCATTGCACACTCAAACTCATTATAACTAAGCCATTATACTAGCAAACACTGAGTGAACTTAGTGGCATCCTAAACGTGGCTATTGGACTTCTGTATAGTCCCACTAGTGCAAAGATATTTTCAGTACCTGTGCAGGACACCCTCCTGCTCTGTTTTTAATAAGCTATAATGATAGCAAAAAATACTGCCATTTAGTGGCATCATAGAACTGGATGTTGTATTTCATTAGTGCCCCACTGGTGCCAAGCTATTTCTAGCACCTCTACATGACACCCTCATGCACATTTTGCTACACTAATGTTATAGCAAACTAAGGGAATTCCTTGCTGCATTTGATAATTCGGAGGGATAGAAAGTGAGGCTTCCTTTAGCTTTTCCTTCTGTTCATAGACAGCATCTCCAAGTCCACACCCGAAGAGCAATTTCTCCTCCACGTGTAAGTGTGGAGAGGCAGCTAGTGCGCATGCGTGTGCCGATTTACCCCAGCTGCAGCCTAACTACAGTGTTTCGCCTAGTGAGTATGCTCAGCCTGACTGTGCCATTCCTGACGCTAAGTCTTCATTTCGGGATACAACGCATGCTCCCACACTTAGTGTGAAAAGCCTCTTTGCACAGGTACTTGCATTCCGTGCCGGGTGTAAGTCCTGTTTTGTGCCGAGACACCATGCTAAAGCTGATAGTCCTTTTTCAGAGACTCGATTTCATGCAACTGACCATGCTCAGGCACTTACTGCATCAGAAACTAGGTCCGGTAATGAACTCTTTGGCCCTGCCCCTGATGTGGGGGGGGGCCCATATAGACCACAGGGCATCAGGTGTCCTGACGATGTGGCCAGGCCACTCCCAAATGATGGTCAGACGATGACTGGTGAGGTGTTTGTGTCGTGGCAGCCATGAGGTCATTATTGAAGTTGCGGTTCCAAATAGGACGCTAGTTATGCCAGTCATGACGTGTCACTCTGCTTTTGTCTCCAGGAGGTGCATTGTGGTCCACCCTGGTTTGGGGCGGACCCAGGTTATAAAACGGGCTGGAGCCAACAAGGAGGTGCGCAGTCTTCTGTTATGCTCCGAAAGAGCACACCTCCATGTGTTGAACCCATTGCGGCTTTAGGCCAGAGGTAGGCAGGGATAGGGCGTCGATGCAGGCCGCCACCACAGTTGGTAACGCAGAACGGTTAAGACCAGCTCCTGTCCTACAAGTCCTGCTTGTGCAGCCCAGTGTCATTAACAGGCCTGCTGCTGCTGATGCGCCTGCTGTCCACAGGTGTGGCCCCAATGCACACGGTCAGCGTACTCAATAGCCCCTGTGATGTTAACAGGGAGTTCCTGGGCTGGGTGGGCGTATGGACCCTGTGACGCTAACAGGGCTCCCAGTCTCCAGATCCGAGTGGCGTCTAACTTGGTTCAGGCTACTATTAGTTTCATAGCCACACAGCTCTGTATCCTCCACCTAACCTTCCAGTTGCCAACCTCTCCTTTTCCATCTGGGAGCACGGTGGACACTGACTGCTGATGAGGATATATACCTTTCTCTTTCTTTTCTTATTAATTTTCGTTATATAGCAGTAACATAGTATATACCACCTTATCCAAATCTGCCAGTCCCACCGTAACAGATGGTGTTTCTTCATCAAATGTTACTTTTGCTTAACCAACAAACCCACGGCCAAAAACTTTTTTCCCCTTTCCAACACACCTGTTCCCCTTTCCACCAGCATTTATCCTTTTTGAACTCATTTGGTATATGACCAAAAGTGCAACTCTGCAGGGACACCGTACTCAATGCCATTTCAGCACAGCAGCCAGCCCTCGGTCCCTCAGATGTGGACAAGTAAAAGACCATTTCCTCCTATCCATGAGAAAGCGTTGAGATTCACTCTGTGCAGCACTGGTGTTTACTGGAAAAGCAAATCTAAGAATCCATACCACCTTTTGCAGATACTCCTGTATACGTGCGTCCCTTTCTATGGCAGGAATTATTTCGGCAAATTTTGTCTTGTACCGGGGATCTATCAGTGTGGCAACCCAGTAGTTAGCATTACTTCGAATTCGTACAATCCGAGGGTCATGTTGTAGGTAGTGCAGCAAGAAGGCGCTCATGTGTCTTGTGCATCCAGGGAGGACCAAGTCCTTGGTTTGTTGGTGGCAGAGAGGTGAGAATCGTGCCTCCTTCCTCTGCCCTCTCCCCCCAACCTCGCACAACCGCATACCTCCCAACTTTTCAAGAAAGGAAAGAGGGACAAAGTATGCGGCGCGCGCAGCGCGCCGCGGCAAGTTTTGACCACGCCCCTAACCACACCCCTAGCCACACCCATTTGGCAGTAAGGGTCATTCAGCAGATGCCGTGGACTGTTCATTCATATTCATAGCAGTCAGAATTGTTTTATATTTCTGTGTCACTATATGACATGTTGCTTATTTGTGCCTATCAATCCATGTTCACACGCTGCATAAATTCTGTTTCTTTTTGTTTCTGTCTGCACCAAACTACACAATAACAATCTTCTCTGTTTTTTCCATTTTTGCTGCATTTTTTCTGCCTTTTCTCCATTATTTAATGCGTTTTTGGTTCAGATGTGAATCTGCGTTTTTAAGTGTTTTTATTGTACAGAGAAGCTTTTTCCTGCATTTTTTAAGCTCCACATAGAAACCTCCAGAGAACCCCCCCCCCGAAAACCGCAGAATTCAGGAGAGTCTTTTCATGGAACCACATAGACTTTACTTGGAAAATTAAACACAGCAGAATAAATGTGCAAAAAAACAGCAGAAAAATATGCAGCATTTACACTACATGTGAATATGGACTAATTGTCCAAGCAAAGTGGATGAGACGTCCTGAAATCTCCGCTCCTGGTGCGTGGAAAGACGCCGCTGAACGGTGCGGATTTGGTGTTTCTTTCTTTATAAGCTTCAGGATTCACATCAGCAACAAACATGTATCAAATAAGGGGGACAATGTATAAAAAATACTGCAAACACGCAATAATCAGAGAACATTGTTATTGTACTCGTGGCGCGGACACCGGCAGAAAAAATGCAGCATTTACGCTATGTGTGAACACGGCCTCAGTGATCCATTTTTATTACATTTTTTATGGGTTTTAATAAAGAAAAATAATAAATTGCACCTTTTTTTTCCCGCCATTTACCGATCCCCATAAATAATCTGATCGCTGTGTTGTTCAGGTCATTACGATTACAGGGACACCAAATATGTCCATGTTATTTGCTGATTTGTGATGTTTATTATTTTATAAAAAAGTGCAATAAAATTACATTATTCTATTTTTTTTTATTATTTTTAGTAACTTTATTAGAAGAAAAAAAATCCTCTTTTCCTCTCCCTCTAGAATACAGGACATAGAGATGCTGCTCTGTACAATGTAGCTGTGTCCTGTGTAATCTGCTGTGTAAGAGGCTGCATTGTAGGTTCATTTATGTGAAATCCTCCCTCTGACATCATCAATCCTAGTGGTTCAACAGCTAGAGCAGCTAGGAAAGCCAGGAGGTTGCAGAACACAAGTTTTGAACGTTGCTGGTTTGAATCCAAGGTGGTGAAGATAAAAAAAAAAATTGTATTTGTATTTTTTTCCTCATTTCTTTATAGTAGTTTTATGGGAACAAATGAATCTGACTCTTTCACCAACATTGAGATACAGTATTTATCTATCTATCTATCTATCTATCTATCTCTATCCCTCTATCTATCTATCTATGATTCTATCTCTCTATCTATCTATGATTCTATCTATCTATGATTCTATCTATCTATGATTCTATCTCTATCTATCTATTATCTGTCGTGTATCTATATATCCATCTATCATCCATCCCTCTATCATCCATCCATCCCACTATCATCCATCCCTCCCTCTATCCCTTCCTCTATCTCTCCATTCATCCCTCCATTCATCCCTCCATTCATCCCTCTATCCCTCCCTCTATCCCTCCATTCATCCCTCCATTCATCCACCCATCCCTCCCTCTATCCCTCCATTCATCCCTCCATTCATCCCTCTATCATCCATCCATCCCTCCTTCTATCCCTCCATTCATCCCTACCTCTATCCCTCCATTCATCCCTCTATCATCCATCCATCCCTCCATTCATCCCTCTATCATCCATCCCTCTATCCCTCCATTCATCCCTCTATCATCCATGCATCCATCCCTCCCTCTATCCCTCCATTCATCCCTCTATCATCCATCCATCCATCCCTCTATCCCTCCTTTCATCCCTCTATCCCTCCATCCATCCCTCCTTCTATCACCCAATCATTCATCCCTCCATTCATCCCTCTATCATCCATCCATCCCTCCCTCTATCCCTCCATTCATCCCTCTATCATCCATCCATCCCTCCCTCTATCCCTCGTTTCATCCCTCTATCCCTACATTCGTCCCTCTATTATCCATCCATCCCTCCCTCTATCCCTCCATTCATCCCTCCATTCATCCCTGCCTCTATCCCTCCATTCATCCCTCCTTCTATCCCTCCATTCATCCCTCTATCATCCATCCATCCCTCCCTCTATCCCTCCATTCATCCCTCTATCATCCATCCATCCATCCCTCTATCCCTCCATTCATCCCTCTATCATCCATGCATCCATCCCTCCCTCTATCCCTCCATTCATCCCTCTATCATCCATCCATCCCTCTATCCCTCCTTTCATCCCTCTATCATCCATCCATCCCTCTATCCCTCCATGCATCCCTCTATCATCCATGCATCCATCCCTCCCTCTATCCCTCCCTCCATTCATCCCTCTATCATCCATCCATCCCTCCCTCTATCCCTCCATTCATCCCTCTATCCCTCCATTCATCCCTCTATCATCCATCCATCCCTCTATCCCTCCATTCATCCCTCTATCATCCATGCATCCATCCCTCCCTCTATCCCTCCATTCATCTGTCCATTCATCCCTCTATCATCCATCCATCCCTCCCTCTATCCCTCCTTTCATCCCTCTATCCCTCCATCCATCCCTCCTTCTATCCCTCCATTCATCCCTCCATTCATTCCTCTATCATCCATACATCCCTCCCTCTATCCCTCCTTTCATCCCTCTATCCCTCCATTCATCCCTCTATCCCTCCATCCATCCCTCCCTCTATCCCTCCATTCATCCCTCCCTCTATCCCTCCATTCATCTGTCCCTCTATCCCTCCATTCATCGCTCTATCATCCATCCATCCCTCCCTCTATCCCTCCATTCATCCCTCTATCATCCATCCATCCATCCCTCTATCCCTCCATTCATCCCTCTATCATCCATGCATCCATCCCTCCCTCTATCCCTCCATTCATCCCTCCATTCATCCCTCTATCATCCATCCATCCCTCTATCCCTCCTTTCATCCCTCTATCCCTCCATTCATCCCTCCTTCTATCCCTCCATTCATCCCTCTATCATCCATCCATCCCTCTATCCCTCCATTCATCCCTCTATCATCCATCCATCCCTCTATCCCTCCATTCATCCCTCTATCATCCATGCATCCATCCCTCCCTCTATCCCTCCCTCCATTCATCCCTCTATCATCCATCCATCCCTCCCTCTATCCCTTCTTTCATCCCTCTATCCCTCCATTCATCCCTCCTTCTATCCCTCCATTCATCCCTCTATCATCCATCCATCCCTTCCTCTATCCCTCCTTTCATCCCTCTATCCCTCCATTCATCCCTCTATCATCCATCCATCCCTCCCTCTATCCCTCCTTTCATCCCTCTATCCCTCCATTCATCCCTCCATTCATCCCTCTATCATCCATCTATCCCTCCCTCTATCCCTCCATTCATCCCTCTATCATCCATCCATCCATCCCTCTATCCCTCCTTTCATCCCTCTATCCCTTCATTCATCCCTCCATTCATCCCTCTATCATCCATCCATCCCTGCCTCTATCCCTCCATTCATCCCTCTATCCCTCCATTCATCCCTCTATCATCCATCCATCCATCCCTCAATCCCTCCATTCATCCCTCTATCATCCATCCATCCCTCTATCCCTCCATTCATCCCTCTATCATCCATGCATCCATCCCTCCCTCTATCCCTCCATTCATCCCTCCATTCATCCCTCTATCATCCATCCATCCCTCCCTCTATCCCTCCTTTCATCCCTCTATCCCTCCATCCATCCCTCCTTCTATCCCTCCATTCATCCCTCCATTCATTCCTCTATCATCCATCCATCCCTCCCTCTATCCCTCCTTTCATCCCTCTATCCCTCCATTCATCCCTCTATCATCCATCCATCCCTCCCTCTATCCCTCCATTCATCCCTCCATTCATCCCTGCCTCTATCCATCCATTCATCCCTCCCTCTATCCCTCCATTCATCCCTCTATCATCCATCCATCCCTCCCTCTATCCCTCCATTCATCCCTCTATCATCCATCCATCCCTCTATCCCTCCATTCATCCCTCTATCATCCATGCATCCATCCCTCCCTCTATCCCTCCATTCATCCCTCTATCATCCATCCATCCCTCTATCCCTCCTTTCATCCCTCTATCATCCATCCATCCCTCTATCCCTCCATTCATCCCTCTATCATCCATGCATCCATCCCTCCCTCTATCCCTCCCTCCATTCATCCCTCTATCATCCATCCATCCCTCCCTCTATCCCTCCTTTCATCCCTCTATCCCTCCATCCATCCCTCCTTCTATCCCTCCATTCATCCCTCCATTCATTCCTCTATCATCCATACATCCCTCCCTCTATCCCTCCTTTCATCCCTCTATCCCTCCATTCATCCCTCTATCCCTCCATCCATCCCTCTATCCCTCCATTCATCCCTCCATTCATCCCTGCCTCTATCCCTCCATTCATCTGTCCCTCTATCCCTCCATTCATCCCTCTATCATCCATCCATCCCTCCCTCTATCCCTCCATTCATCCCTCTATCATCCATCCATCCATCCCTCTATCCCTCCATTCATCCCTCTATCATCCATGCATCCATCCCTCCCTCTATCCCTCCATTCATCCCTCTATCATCCATCCATCTCTCTATCCCTCCTTTCATCCCTCTATCCCTCCATTCATCCCTCCTTCTATCCCTCCATTCATCCCTCTATCATCCATCCATCCCTCCATTCATCCCTCTATCATCCATCCATCCCTCTATCCCTCCATTCATCCCTCTATCATCCATGCATCCATCCCTCCCTCTATCCCTCCCTCCATTCATCCCTCTATCATCCATCCATCCCTCCCTCTATCCCTCCATTCATCCCTCTATCCCTCCATTCATCCCTCTATCATCCATCCCTGTATCCCTCCATTCATCCCTCTATCATCCATGCATCCATCCCTCCCTCTATCCCTCCATTCATCCCTCCATTCATCCCTCTATCATCCATCCATCCCTTCCTCTATCCCTCCTTTCATCCCTCTATCCCTCCATTCATCCCTCTATCATCCATCCATCCCTCCCTCTATCCCTCCTTTCATCCCTCTATCCCTCCATTCATCCCTCCATTCATCCCTCTATCATCCATCCATCCCTCCCTCTATCCCTCCATTCATCCCTCTATCATCCATCCATCCATCCCTCTATCCCTCCTTTCATCCCTCTATCCCTTCATTCATCCCTCCATTCATCCCTCTATCATCCATCCATCCCTGCCTCTATCCCTCCATTCATCCCTCCCTCTATCCCTCCATTCATCCCTCCTTCTGTCCCTCCATTCATCCCTCTATCATCCATCCATCCCTTCCTCTATCCCTCCTTTCATCCCTCTATCCCTCCATTCATCCCTCTATCATCCATCCATCCCTCTCTCTATCCCTCCTTTCATCCCTCTATCCCTCCATTCATCCCTCCATTCATCCCTCTATCATCCATCCATTCCTCGCTCTATCCCTCCATTCATCCCTCTATCATCCATCCATCCCTCTATCCCTCCTTTCATCCCTCTATCCCTTCATTCATCCCTCCATTCATCCCTCTATCATCCATCCATCCCTGCCTCTATCCCTCCATTCATCCCTCCCTCTATCCCTCCATTCATCCCTCTATCCCTCCATTCATCCCTCTATCATCCATGCATCCATCCCTCCCTCTATCTCTCCATTCATCCCTCCATTCATCCCTCTATCATCCATCCATCCCTCCCTCTATCCCTCCTTTCATCCCTCTATCCCTCCATCCATCCCTCCTTCTATCCCTCCATTCATCCCTCCATTCATTCCTCTATCATCCATCCATCCCTCCCTCTATCCCTCCTTTCATCCCTCTATCCCTCCATTCATCCCTCTATCATCCATCCATCCCTCCCTCTATCCCTCCATTCATCCCTCCATTCATCCCTTCCTCTATCCCTCCATTCATCCCTACCTCTATCCCTCCATTCATCCCTCTATCATCCATCCATCCCTCCCTCTATCCCTCCATTCATCCCTCTATCATCCATCCATCCATCCATCCCTCTATCCCTCCATTCATCCCTCTATCATCCATGCATCCATCCCTCCCTCTATCCCTCCATTCATCCCTCTATCATCCATCCATCCCTCTATCCCTCCTTTCATCCCTCTATCCCTCCCTCTATCCCTCCATTCATCCCTCTATCATCCATGCATCCATCCCTCCCTCTATCCCTCCCTCCATTCATCCCTCTATCATCCATCCATCCCTCCCTCTATCCCTCCATTCATCCCTCGATCCCTCCATTCATCCCTCTATCATCCATCCATCCCTCTATCCCTCCATTCATCCCTCTATCATCCATGCATCCATCCCTCCCTCTATTCCTCCATTCATCCCTCCATTCATCCCTCTATCATCCATCCATCCCTCCCTCTATCCCTCCTTTCATCCCTCTATCCCTCCATCCATCCCTCCTTCTATCCCTCCATTCATCCCTCCATTCATTCCTCTATCATCCATACATCCCTCCCTCTATCCCTCCTTTCATCCCTCTATCCCTCCATTCATCCCTCTATTCATCCCTGCCTCTATCCCTCCATTCATCTGTCCCTCTATCCCTCCATTCATCCCTCTATCATCCATCCATCCCTCCCTCTATCCCTCCATTCATCCCTCTATCATCCATCCATCCCTCTATCCCTCCATTCATCCCTCTATCATCCATGCATCCATCCCTCCCTCTATCCCTCCATTCATCCCTCAATTCATCCCTCTATCATCCATCCATCCCTCTATCCCTCCTTTCATCCCTCTATCCCTCCATTCATCCCTCCTTCTATCCCTCCATTCATCCCTCTATCATCCATCCATCCCTCTATCCCTCCATTCATCCCTCTATCATCCATCCATCCCTCTATCCCTCCATTCATCCCTCTATCATCCATGCATCCATCCCTCCCTCTATCCCTCCCTCCATTCATCCCTCTATCATCCATCCATCCCTCCCTCTATCCCTCCTTTCATCCCTCTATCCCTCCATTCATCCCTCCTTCTATCCCTCCATCCATCCCTCTATCATCCATCCATCCCTTCCTCTATCCCTCCTTTCATCCCTCTATCCCTCCATTCATCCCTCTATCATCCATCCATCCCTCTCTCTATCCCTCCTTTCATCCCTCTATCCCTCCATTCATCCCTCCATTCATCCCTCTATCATCCATCCATCCCTCCCTCTATCCCTCCATTCATCCCTCTATCATCCATCCATCCCTCCTTTCATCCCTCTATCCCTTCATTCATCCCTCCATTCATCCCTCTATCATCCATCCATCCCTGCCTCTATCCCTCCATTCATCCCTCCCTCTATCCCTCCATTCATCCCTCTATCCCTCCATTCATCCCTCTATCATCCATCCATCCCTCTATCCCTCCTTTCATCCCTCTATCCCTCCATTCATCCCCCCTTCTATCCCTCCATTCATCCCTCTATCATCCATCCATCCCTCTATCCCTCCATTCATCCCTCTATCATCCATCCCTCTATCCCTCCATTCATCCCTCTATCATCCATGCATCCATCCCTCCCTCTATCCCTCCCTCCATTCATCCCTCTATCATCCATCCATCCCTCCCTCTATCCCTCCTTTCATCCCTCTATCCCTCCATTCATCCCTCCTTCTATCCCTCCATTCATCCCTCTATCATCCATCCATCCCTTCCTCTATCCCTCCTTTCATCCCTCTATCCCTCCATTCATCCCTCTATCATCCATCCATCCCTCTCTCTATCCCTCCTTTCATCCCTCTATCCCTCCATTCATCCCTCCATTCATCCCTCTATCATCCATCCATCCCTCCCTCTATCCCTCCATTCATCCCTCTATCATCCATCCATCCATCCCTCTATCCCTCCTTTCATCCCTCTATCCCTTCATTCATCCCTCCATTCATCCCTCTATCATCCATCCATCCCTGCCTCTATCCCTCCATTCATCCCTCCCTCTATCCCTCCATTCATCCCTCTATCCCTCCATTCATCCCTCTATCATCCATCCATCCCTCCCTCTATCCCTCCATTCATCCCTCCATTCATCCCTCTATCATCCATCCATCCCTCCCTCTATCCCTCCTTTCATCCCTCTATCCCTCCATCCATCCCTCCTTCTATCCCTCCATTCATCCCTCCATTCATTCCTCTATCATCCATCCATCCCTCCCTCTATCCCTCCTTTCATCCCTCTATCCCTCCATTCATCCCTCTATCATCCATCCATCCCTCCCTCTATCCCTCCATTCATCCCTCCATTCATCCCTGCCTCTATCCCTCCATTCATCCCTCCCTCTATCCCTCCATTCATCCCTCTATCATCCATCCATCCCTCCCTCTATCCCTCCATTCATCCCTCTATCATCCATCCATCCCTCTATTCATCCCTCTATCATCCATCCATCCATCCCTCTATCCCTCCATTCATCCCTCTATCATCCATGCATCTATCCCTCCCTCTATCCCTCCCTCCATTCATCCCTCTATCGTCCATCCATCCCTCCCTCTATCCCTCCTTTCATCCCTCTATCCCTCCATTCATCCCTCCATTCATCCCTCTATCATCCATCCATCCCTTCCTCTATCCCTCCTTTCATCCCTCTATCCCTCCATTCATCCCTCTATCATCCATCCATCCCTCCCTCTATCCCTCCTTTCATCCCTCTATCCCTCCATTCATCCCTCTATTCATCCCTCTATCATCCATCCATCCCTCCCTCTATCCCTCCATTCATCCCTCTATCATCCATCCATCCATCCCTCTATCCCTCCTTTCATCCCTCTATCCCTTCATTCATCCCTCCATTCATCCCTCTATCATCCATCCATCCCTGCCTCTATCCCTCCATTCATCCCTCCCTCTATCCCTCCATTCATCCCTCTATCATCCATCCATCCCTCCCTCTATCCCTCCATTCATCCCTCTATCATCCATCCATCCATCCCTCTATCCCTCCATTCATCCCTCTATCATCCATCCATCCATCCCTCTATCCCTCCATTCATCCCTCTATCATCCATGCATCCATCCCTCCCTCTATCCCTCCATTCATCCCTCTATCATACATCCATCCCTCCCTCTATCCCTCCTTTCATCCCTCTATCCCTCCATTCATCCATCCCTCCTTCTATCCCTCCATTCATCCCTCTATCATCCATTCATCCCTCCCTCTATCCCTCCATTCATCCCTCCATTCATCCCTCTATCATCCATCCATCCCTGCCTCTATCCCTCCCTCTATCCCTCCATTCATCCATCCCTCCATAGATCTTTGCAGCTGAATAACCTGCTTTTGGTGTCTGCAGTATAGAGGTCAAGATAACAAAATCTTCCCATTGCTTTCAATAGAGGCAGTAGCTCAGTGGTTAGAGCTGCTGCCTTTGAAACAATGAACCACAGTTCCACGAGTTCGAGCCCCGGCCGCCCTGAAAATCCAGAGCCGATGATAATTTAATTTAATTTATTCACTTCACTGAGGGGAGGAGCCGGGACATCAGCTGTGAGCCGCGGGAGTGCGGGACAGCCCTGATAAATCGTGCAAGTCCCGCAGAATCCGGGACGGTTGGGAGGTATGCAACCGAAATGTGAGCAAGCTCTCACTCATCTGCTGAGTCTTCCATGCCCATCGCAAGTTCGTCCTCCATTCCTTCATGGGCTCCTGTACCTTCCTCAACAATTTTTGCTGATACTATGCGCCCTTGTTAATCCCTATCCCCCACCATGACTGCCGCCTAGGTGCCGCTCAACGTATGGACCTTGTACATCTTATTATCCCTTCTGCATATGACTCCTCCTGTACTTCCTCCTCTTCCTCTTGGACCAACACCTGACTCCGAATAATGCGTACATTGTGCTCTATCTTGTAGATGACCCGAATTGTCACGCTGAGAATGGCATCGCTAGTGCTAAACATCTTCGTCGACATTTGTAAACTGTGTAGAAGGGTGCATAGGTCCTTGATCTGACACCACTCCAGCAGCGTGATCTGCACCACCTCTGGATCAATTTAGCCCAGGGTATACATCATACCGTATTTCAGCAGGGCTCTGCGGTGCTGCCACAGTCGCTGCAACATGTGCAGATTCCAATTCCTGCGTGTCGGAACATCGCATTTCCGGCGTTCAACCGCCAGACCTTAAGACTTCAGGAGCGATGAAAGTGGTTGAGCTGCTGGGTGCGAAGGATGAAAGTGAGCACATAGCAGCGTGCCCGCTGCACAAGGCCATGTAGGCCGGGATGGTATTTTAAAAATTGCTGGAGAATCAGATTCAACACGTGAGCCATACAAGGCACGTGTGTCACATTGCCCTGACGAAGGGCCGCAGACAGGTTTGCATCATTGCCGCACACGGCTGTTAAGTCACCAACGTAGTCCACTCAATCAATTTGTACTCCGGTCGCCAGGTGACAACGTGTTCCTTTCGTGCATAGTGCTGATGATGGGAAAGGAGTCGATGCCTGCGGCGCAGGTGGACGCAGGTTATGGTCACCCACTGGGTTGCGTTACCTTGACAGATAGAGAACCACAGGCTGAATGTAGGTGGTGGGTATCTCACAGATGAAGTACCATCATTCAGCTACAACCAATGGGAAGACACCACACCCTTTTTTAGGCCCCTCCTGTCTGCTGACCACTGCCAGACAAAGCTATGAACCTCTTGTTACTGTTACCCACAGTTCAGTTTTATGATTTTGTGTGCTTTTTACCTGACTACTTTTCCTGCTTGCTGTTTATGTACCTCGTTGGCCGATCCGCATTTCACCTCTGCTTGTTTTCTGATTAAGTCCTGGCCATCCCATTCTGTTCCTCTTCCTCAATTAATGTTTTTGACCCTGCATGACTACTATTCTCTGGAAGTGCAGCCTTCCACAGGTATTGATCAACTTGGGCCCTGTGTAATTCCAAATCACTGTATAGGGCTTAAAGGGTTTCAGGGTTCTGGGTGTCCAGCTTAGTGTGTGGCTTGCCTCTAGCCTATCCTTTACAGCCCATCTGAGTGTGTCGATCCAGGCAGGCGTTACACCGTGCCCTATGCAGAAGGCCATGTAGGCCGGGATAGTGTTTTAAAAATTGTTGGACAACCATGTTCAACACGTGAGCCATACAAGGCACGTGTGCCACATTGCCCTGAAGAAGGGTCGCAGACTGGTTTGCATCATTGTCGCACCCGACCTTCCCTGGCTGCTGGTTGAGTGGAGACAACCATTGATGAAACTCGGTCTCACTCTCCAGAGCTAACCGTCCACAATTCCTCAGCGGTGTCTCACATTTCCGCTACATTTCAAAGTAAACATTTGACCGCCTGATGGCCTTGAGCTCTGCTGCCAGCATAGTAAGGAGGTATGTGGGATTCCTTGGGCGCAGTTACAAGGAAGGGTGGACTGACCACACAGGGTTTGGGCCGAGGTGGAGGACCCACACGAGGATGAGGAGGCAGAAGCAGTGGAGGAACTTGTACATACAGAGGAAGGATTGACACACAAGTCGTGGGGACGGCAAGACTTGTACAGCAAACTCTTCTCCATCTCTCACCATAGTTACCCAGTGCCCAGTCAGCAACATGTAACTCCCCTGTCCATGCTTACTGGTCCAAGTATCTGTGGTGAAATGCACCCTGTCACACACAGAGTTTCTCAAGGAATCGGTGAGGTTGTGTGCGACCTACTGTGTTAGCGCGGGCACGCTTTTCTTGGAGAAGGAGTGACGACTGGCCATCGGCTCTTGGGGCACTGCAATGGGCATAAAGTCTCAAAAATCCTCGGTCTCAAAAGGGTGTAAAGGCAGTCTTTCTGTTGCCAACAAGTTGCAGATGATGTCTCCCTCGTTTACACTAATTGGGCCACACACACCCCACTTGACTGGCATCAGTTGACCCCCCTTTTGAAAAAGAAAAAGATGCTTTGCATGAAGCACTCTCAAAAATACGCGTGCCTTTCCCATCCCCTGGCTGACCCAGGGGAAGAAAAGTCCTCTGAGAGCCATGACTTGTTCATCTTGGTTCTTTTAGAAACACAGCGAGGGGACTCCAACCACAGTCTCCCTCGTTGCCACTAATTGGGCCACACACACCCCACTTGACTGGCATCAGTTGACCCCCCTTTTGAAAAAGAAAAAGATGCTTTGCATGAAGCACTCTCAAAAATACGCGTGCCTTTCCCGTCCCCTGGCTGACCCAGGGGAAGAAAAGTCCTCTGAGAGCCATGACTTGTTCATCTTGGTTCTTTTAGAAACACAGCGAGGGGACTCCAACCACAGTCTCCCTCGTTGCCACTAATTGGGCCACACACACCCCACTTGACTGGCATCAGTTGACCCCCCTTTTGAAAAAGAAAAAGATGCTTTGCATGAAGCACTCTCAAAAATACGCGTGCCTTTCCCATCCCCTGGCTGACCCAGGAAAGAAAAGTCCTCTGAGAGCCATGACTTGTTCATCTTGGTTCTTTTAGAAACACAGCGAAGGGACTCCAACCACAGTCTCCCTCGTTGCCACTAATTGGGCCACACACACCCCACTTGACTGGCATCAGTTGACCCCCCTTTTGAAAAAGAAAAAGATGCTTTGCATGAAGCACTCTCAAAAATACGCGTGCCTTTCCCGTCCCCTGGCTGACCCAGGGGAAGAAAAGTCCTCTGAGAGCCATGACTTGTTCATCTTGGTTCTTTTAGAAACACAGCGAGGGGACTCCAACCACAGTCTCCCTTGTTGCCACTAATTGGGCCACACACACCCCACTTGACTGGCATCAGTTGACCCCCCTTTTGAAAAAGAAAAAGATGCTTTGCATGAAGCACTCTCAAAAATACGCGTGCCTTTCCCGTCCCCTGGCTGACCTAGGGGAAGAAAAGTCCTCTGAGAGCCATGACTTGTTCATCTTGGTTCTTTTAGAAACACAGCGAGGGGACTCCAACCACAGTCTCCCTCGTTGCCACTAATTGGGCCACACACACCCCACTTGACTGGCATCAGTTGACCCCCCTTTTGAAAAAGAAAAAGATGCTTTGCATGAAGCACTCTCAAAAATACGCGTGCCTTTCCCGTCCCCTGGCTGACCCAGGGGAAGAAAAGTCCTCTGAGAGCCATGACTTGTTCATCTTGGTTCTTTTAGAAACACAGCGAGGGGACTCCAACCACAGTCTCCCTCGTTGCCACTAATTGGGCCACACACACCCCACTTGACTGGCATTAGTTGACCCCCCTTTTGAAAAAGAAAAAGATGCTTTGCATGAAGCACTCTCAAAAATATGCGTGCCTTTCCCGTCCCCTGGCTGACCCAGGAAAGAACAGTCCTCTGAGAGCCATGACTTGTTCATCTTGGTTCTTTTAGAAACACAGCGAAGGGACTCCAACCACAGTCTCCCTTGTTGCCACTAATTGGGCCACACACACCCCACTTGACTGGCATCAGTTGACCCCCCTTTTGAAAAAGAAAAAGATGCTTTGCATGAAGCACTCTCAAAAATACGCGTGCCTTTCCCATCCCCTGGCTGACCCAGGGGAAGAAAAGTCCTCTGAGAGCCATGACTTGTTCATCTTGGTTCTTTTAGAAACACAGCGAGGGGACTCCAACCACAGTCTCCCTCGTTGCCACTAATTGGGCCACACACACCCCACTTGACTGGCATCAGTTGACCCCCCTTTTGAAAAAGAAAAAGATGCTTTGCATGAAGCACTCTCAAAAATACGCGTGCCTTTCCCGTCCCCTGGCTGACCCAGGAAAGAAAAGTCCTCTGAGAGCCATGACTTGTTCATCTTGGTTCTTTTAGAAACACAGCGAAGGGACTCCAACCACAGTCTCCCTCGTTGCCACTAATTGGGTCACACACACCCCACTTGACTGGCATCAGTTGACCCCCCTTTTGAAAAAGAAAAAGATGCTTTGCATGAAGCACTCTCAAAAATACGCGTGCCTTTCCCGTCCCCTGGCTGACCCAGGGGAAGAAAAGTCCTCTGAGAGCCATGACTTGTTCATCTTGGTTCTTTTAGAAACACAGCGAGGGGACTCCAACCACAGTCTCCCTTGTTGCCACTAATTGGGCCACACACACCCCACTTGACTGGCATCAGTTGACCCCCCTTTTGAAAAAGAAAAAGATGCTTTGCATGAAGCACTCTCAAAAATACGCGTGCCTTTCCCGTCCCCTGGCTGACCTAGGGGAAGAAAAGTCCTCTGAGAGCCATGACTTGTTCATCTTGGTTCTTTTAGAAACACAGCGAGGGGACTCCAACCACAGTCTCCCTCGTTGCCACTAATTGGGCCACACACACCCACTTGACTGGCATCAGTTGACCCCCCTTTTGAAAAAGAAAAAGATGCTTTGCATGAAGCACTCTCAAAAATACGCGTGCCTTTCCTGTCCCCTGGCTGACCCAGGGGAAGAAAAGTCCTCTGAGAGACATGACTCGTTCATCTTGGTTCTTTTAGAAACACAGCGAGGGGACTCCAACCACAGTCTCCCTCGTTGACACTAATTGGGCCACACACACCCCACTTGACTGGCATCAGTTGACCCCCCTTTTGAAAAAGAAAAAGATGCTTTGCATGAAGCACTCTCAAAAATACGTGTGCCTTTCCCGTCCCCTGGCTGACCCAGGGGAAGAAAAGTCCTCTGAGAGCCATGTCCACATTGTCAGTGGACAGACATGTGTGCTTATCTGCCAGCAGACACCCAGCAGCACTGAAGACAGGTTCCGAGAGAACGCTGGCTGCAGGACACGACAAGATCCCCAAGGCGTACGTGGCAAGCTCAGGCAATTTATCCAGATTGGAAGCCTAAAATGAGCAGGGCTCAAGTTGCACAGTAATTTCATCGATGTTTCCTTGCATATATTCATATATCTGTGTCTCCTCCTCTTATTCCTTGTCCAGCTCTTTTGTTTTCGCATGAGTATATGTCCTTGTCACTTTCCCATGTGTTTGTGTTGTGTTGTGAGTTGTTTGTCACCTTTTAGACACCTTTGAGGGTGTTTTCTAGGTGTTTTTATGTGTTTGTGAATGCCTGCCATTGTTTCCTATGCAGTTCGAGTTCGGTTCGTCGAACGTTCGACGAACCGAACTCGAACGGGAGCTCCGTTCGGCGAACCGACCTCGAGCCGAACCGCGACCGGTTCGCTCATCTCTACCCGTGACATCCGATTTTTTACACGCTCCCATAGACTTGCATTGAGAGACTCGCAGTAGAAACTTGCAAAAAAGCAGCATGCTGCGATTTTTTTCTCAGTCCGATTTGGACTGAGAAAATATTGCAAATGCGAGCTGAATCATTCACTAACATGTGTCCGATTCCAATGCGAGATTTTCTCGCATTGCTCTACTGCGAGAAACTCACAAGTGAGAAGCAGCCCTAAGGGTATGTGCGCACGTTGCTTTTTACCTGCTTTTTACCTGCTTTTTTGCTGCTTTTTCTTCTGCGCTGTTTAATGCCAAAATGGATGTGTTCTTCTATTCAAGCAAAGTCTATGGGAATTTGGGTTTCTTGTTCACACTATGTTGTTCAAAATGCTGCCTTTTTGTGGCAGAACTTTGGTCAAAAACTCAGCTTTGCAGTGCAAAACCCAAATGGCAAAAACAATTGACATGTTGCTTCTTTGAAAAGCTGAGTTTTTGACCAAAGTTCTGCCTCAAAAAGGCAGCATTTTGAACAACATAGTGTGAACAAGAAACCCAAATTCCCATAGACTTTGCTTGAATAGAAGAACACATCCATTTTGGCATTAAACAGCGCAGAAGAAAAAGCAGCAAAAAAGCAGGTAAAAAGCAGGTAAAAAGCAACGTGCGCACATACCCTAAGAGCAGCCATGCAGTGCAATCAATCAAGTCCATACCAGTAAGTGAATTCACCAGGGTTCTTAGGAACTGCAGTGATCATACAACAGGGGAACGAGAGATAGACCAGGCAGATCTTAGATTGACCAGTAGAGGTTACCCTAATTGGGTTTTTAATCAAGCCTGTAAATTGATAGCACATAAAAATCGCAGTAGTCTTATCTATCTCTCTAAATCACTGGCAGCTAGTCATCTTAATAACAATGCATTTTATCATATTAAACCCACTGTTACGGGGGGGCTGTCTGATAATAACCGAAAGGAGTATCAGACAGTCAGGGTCCACCGTGCAAAGACTTTGCTGCAGACTATGGCAGAGTGCAATACCTCTGTTAACTCACAGAAGGATATAATAAGTAAGTAAAGCAATTCCTCCCTTACTTGGAGGGTGTGTGGAATGATCTCTGTTAATAATCACAGAGACAAAGGCAATGTGTGCGAAATGGCACCTACCTAGGTCCGCTCTTCTAGTGGTGCAAAAGAGACGAACAGCAGCGTAAGCCGCACAAAGCTCCTACCTCTGTTCGCTCCACTAGTGTGCGAGGACACGAACCACTAGATATGGCACCTGCCTAGGTCCGCTCTTCTAGTGGTGCAAAAGAGACGAACAGCAGCGTAAGCCGCACAAAGCTCCTACCTCTGTTCGCTCCCCTAGTGTGCGAGGATACGAACAACTGCCAGACGCAGTATAAGGAACGTTACCCTAGCGGCAACGTCCACCTACGAGTAGAATCACAAGGCCCAGCCAGACCATGTGCCTCAGGCACCTGCCTATGTCCGCTCCCCTAAGAGGTAAGGATACGGACAGCAGCCGAAGCTGTAAGGTATAAGAACGCTACCCTGCCGGTAGCGCTCACCTAGTATAGACAGAGGAATGCCTAGAGGAACGCGCACAGAGCGTCTACTCATATGCATGAACCAAGAGGACTGAGCACCATGCGGCGTGTGTCAGGGTCTTATATAGACTCTGTGCCTCATCCAAGATGGAGAAAACCAGAGCCAATCCGCTGCCAGAACGACAGGAGTGACGTCATGCTGGCCTATCACCGAGCAAGACGTCACAAGCACATGACCAGCGACCAATCGGCATAGAAGGTGTCAGAGACATGTGACCTCGTGTCAGCGATGATGTCACCCGCACATGTGCAATGGCTCCAAGATTGGACTTAGTCTCCAGCGCTCGCACATGTGCAGTAGCAAGAAATCTGGACTTAGTCTCCAGCGCTCGCACATGTGCAGTAGCAAGAAATCTGGACTTAGTCTCCAGCGCTCGCACATGTGCAGTAGCAAAAAATCTGGACATAGTCTCCAGTGCTCGCAGCAACCGTAACAGTACCTCCCCCTCAAGGGCCCCCCTCCCAGCGACACAGGTAATCGGCAACTAAGTCGGGAGCATGGACAGCCTCCTCAGGCTCCCAAGAGCGATGTTCCGGGCCATAGCCCTCCCAATCTATCAAGAAGAACCTGCGCCCTCTAACCATCTTAGAACCAACTATGGCTCGTACCTCATAGCTAGAGCGAGAGGAATCAGAGGCAGGAGAGTGCACTTCACGAGCGTGAGGTAAAATAGCCGGCTTTAGCAGTGAGACATGGAATTTGTCATGAATCCTAAGATGGACGGGTAACTTCAATTGGTAGACTACAGGATTTACCTGCCGAAGAACCTCATAAGGACCCAGGAAGCGAGGAGCAAATTTGACAGAGCTCACTCTAAGTCTCACGTGTTTTGCAGAGAGCCACACAAAGTCCCCTGGAGAAAAGACAGGAGCCGGGCGACGAAACCGATCGGACACCGTCTTCATACGGTCCTTAGCTGCTTGGATCGACTCTTGAGTCCGATCCCAAACCTCTCTGGCATTAGTTGCCCAGTCGGCCACAAGAGGAGGAGGTGCAGCAGCGGGAAACGGTACCGGTACCCTAGGGTGTTGCCCATTATTGAGTACGAACGGTGTCTGCCCAGTGGCCTCAGACAGCGAATTGTTAAGGGCAAATTCTGCCCAGGGTAGGAGGGAGGACCAGTTATCGTGGTTCTCAGCAACAAAGTGTCGAAGGTATATAATCATAGATTGATTGGTACGTTCAACCAAACCATTAGTCTCCGGATGGTATGCCGAAGAGAGATTCAACTCAATTTGCAGAAGGCTACAAAGATCTCGCCAGAAACGGGAAGTAAATTGTGGGCCTCTATCACAAATGATACGATCTGGCATCCCGTGAAGCCTAAAGACATGCTTGAGGAATAGTTTGGCTAGTACCCTGGAAGATGGGATTCTCGATAACGGTACAAGATGAACCATCCGGGAGAAATGGTCCGTAATGACCCACACAAATCTATGTCCCTGTGAACATGGAAGATCACCCACAAAGTC
Organism: Anomaloglossus baeobatrachus; assembly: GCF_048569485.1. Taxonomy (NCBI): domain Eukaryota; kingdom Metazoa; phylum Chordata; class Amphibia; order Anura; family Aromobatidae; genus Anomaloglossus; species Anomaloglossus baeobatrachus. The sequence goes on along the minus strand of NC_134358.1, from coordinate 295,187,201 downwards.
CATGCCTACCACCTCCCATGGTCTATCTGGCACTGGTAAAGGATGCAAGAGCCCAGCCGGTCTCTGCCGTAATGGACGGTTGCGAGCACACAAGTATCAGGAACCGACATATCTCTTGACGTGGCTGGCTAAATGTGGCCACCAATACCACCTCTCCAATAACTCTCGTGTCCGCCTAATACCAAAATGCCCACCCACCTTTGAGGTGTGGGCCCATGACAGTATCTCATTCTGTCGATCAGGCGGAACAAAGGTCTTACCCGGTGGGATTTGGTCTAACGTCACAGGGGAGAGCGTATGAAAAACCCTGGAGGGAAGGATAAGACGAGGTTCGTCAATCTCTTCCTGGGTAGAAAGCATAGAGCGAGACAGGGCGTCTGCCTTGTTATTCTTACTCCCAGACAGATAGTTGATGGAGAAGTGAAAGCGGGAGAAAAACAAGGACCAGCGGGCTTGGCGAGGATTCAGACGCTGAGCGGTTTGTAAGTACGTCAGATTCTTATGGTCTGTATAGACCTGGAAAGGATGTTTCGCTCCTTCCAGCAAGTGACGCCACTCCTCCAAAGCTAATCTCAAGGCGAGCAGTTCCCTATCCCCAATGGTATAGTTTCTCTCTGCCGGTGAAAAGGTTTTAGCAAAGAAGAAACACGGCCTTTTTCTACCTGCACCGTTCTTTTGATACAAGACCGCACCAGCACCCACTGAAGAGGCATCAACCTCTAAGAGGAAGGGCTTATTCTCATCGGGTCTTTGAAGAACGGGAGCAGTTGAAAAGTGTCTTTTTACTGCCTCAAAAGCCTGAGATGTCTCAGTAGACCAGGCTTTGGGATTAGCACCTTTCTTAGTCAAGACCACCAAAGGGGCCACCAAAGTAGAAAAATGGGGTATGAACTGCCTGTAATAATTTATGAATCCTAAGAAGCGTTGCACCGCCTTCAAGGAATGAGGTTCGGACCATTGCAGGACAGCAGAGAGCTTCACAGGATCCATAGCCAGACCCTCTTGTGAGATAATGTAACCCAAAAAAGGCAATGAGGACTGCTCGAATACACATTTCTCGAGTTTAGCAAACAATGAGTGCTCCCTTAAACGGGAAAGGACACGAACGACATCCTGACGATGAGTCTCCAGATCAGGAGAAAAAATCAGGGTGTCGTCCAGATACACCACTACTGAGGATAACAGTAAATCCCTGAACACATCGTTTACGAAGTCCTGAAATACTGCGGGTGCATTACATAACCCAAAAGGCATGACGAGGTATTCATAGTGACCGTCTCGGGTGTTAAAAGCGGTCTTCCATTCGTCACCCTTTCGAATTCGTACCAAGTTATACGCACCCCGCAGATCCAACTTCGTAAAAACTTGAGCTCCTCTCAGTCTGTCAAAGAGCTCCGAAATTAAAGGTAATGGGTATTTGTTCTTTATTGTGATTGCGTTGAGACCCCTGTAATCTATGCAGGGACGCAAATCACCCTCTTTCTTCCGAACAAAGAAAAACCCAGCTCCCGCGGGAAAGACAGACTTACGAATGAACCCCTTCTCTAAACTCTCTCTTATATACGTCGACATGGCCTCCGACTCAGGTATCGACAGGGGGTAAACCCTGCCTTTAGGTGGAACCGAACCTGGGATAAGGTCTATGGCACAGTCATACGGCCTATGGGGTGGAAGAACCTCAGCACCCTGTTTGGAAAACACGTCAGCGAAATCCAAATAGGGTGTAGGTATGGGAGAGAGATCAGTTGATGCAACCGCAACGACCTTAGGTGGTAAGGGAAGACATCGGGACTGACATTTCGAACCCCAACTAATAATGCTGTCAGACTCCCAGTCAATGTGAGGAGCATGAGTCCGAAGCCATGGAAGACCCAGAAGGACGTCGTCTATACCCTCAGGCAAAACAAGAAAAGAAATCTCCTCTATGTGACCCTGAGACAGGGAAAGGCACAAGGGAACTGTGCTCAATGTAATGGAGTCAGACAACATAGTTCCATTAACAACACGGACAGGAATAGGCGCCTCTAACATGATAGAGGGAATATTGTGTCCCTTTACAAATCCTGAGGACACAAAAATCCCGTCAGCTCCAGAATCCACAAAAGCCATAATAGGCCATGTATTCTCAGATAACGAGAGCTGACCTGGGATACAACACTTAGAGGGTGTAGAAGACGTCTCTAGTAACCCCCCTCTAATGGTTACTAGGCCAGGGAGTTTCCCTGACGACTAGGACACTTGTTGGCATAGTGCCCAGCCTGACGACATACGTAACATACAGGAGGACCAGACTTGCGTAGTCTGGAGAACGTATGACCTAACTCCATAGGAGTGGGAGATGTTTCAGATGCTGAGGAAGATGGTAGTGGACCCTCAACAACTGGAATAGCCCGATGCTTAGGGCGTGAGGAAGAGACCTCGAGTCTACGTTCCTTATGGCGTACATCGATCCTCGTTGCTACTGTGATCAAGTCCTCCAGAGAAGCAGGGACCTCACAAGTAGCAAGGGCATCCTTGACATAGCCTGCCAACCCTCTCCAGAAGATAGGAATCAACACCTTCTCTGGCCAATCTAGTTCTGCCACCAGAGTTCTAAAAGCAATGGCATAAGAACTAGTGGATAACGAACCCTGAGATAGATCTAACAGTCTCAGGGCCGCATCATGGGTAACCTGCGGACCCATGAATACCGCCTTAAGAGCATCAAGAAAGTCTTGATGTCTCAGAGTAACCACATCAGAGCGCTCCCATAGGGGAGTCGCCCATTCTAAGGCTTTGTCCTGAAGTAAGGAGATGATAAAGCCTACTCTGGACCTCTCCGTAGAGAAGCGAGAAGAGTTGACCTCTAGGTGTATCTGACACTGACTAATGAAACCACGACATGATCTGGCATCGCCAGAATATCTGTTTGGCAGAGCAAGTCGAGGATCATGTGCAGATGTCACCATGGTCTGAGGTTTATCCTCTATACTCTTGAGCCGTGACTCAAGTACTTGTATGTAACGGTGTAACTGCTGATATTCTGCCATAACTGCCAGACCCTTGGCTCAGTCCTAATGTTACGGGGGGCTGTCTGATAATAACCGAAAGGAGTATCAGACAGTCAGGGTCCACCGTGCAAAGACTTTGCTGCAGACTATGGCAGAGTGCAATACCTCTGTTAACTCACAGAAGGATATAATAAGTAAGTAAAGCAATTCCTCCCTTACTTGGAGGGTGTGTGGAATGATCTCTGTTAATAATCACAGAGACAAAGGCAATGTGTGCGAAATGGCACCTACCTAGGTCCGCTCTTCTAGTGGTGCAAAAGAGACGAACAGCAGCGTAAGCCGCACAAAGCTCCTACCTCTGTTCGCTCCACTAGTGTGCGAGGACACGAACCACTAGATATGGCACCTGCCTAGGTCCGCTCTTCTAGTGGTGCAAAAGAGACGAACAGCAGCGTAAGCCGCACAAAGCTCCTACCTCTGTTCGCTCCCCTAGTGTGCGAGGATACGAACAACTGCCAGACGCAGTATAAGGAACGTTACCCTAGCGGCAACGTCCACCTACGAGTAGAATCACAAGGCCCAGCCAGACCATGTGCCTCAGGCACCTGCCTATGTCCGCTCCCCTAAGAGGTAAGGATACGGACAGCAGCCGAAGCTGTAAGGTATAAGAACGCTACCCTGCCGGTAGCGCTCACCTAGTATAGACAGAGGAATGCCTAGAGGAACGCGCACAGAGCGTCTACTCATATGCATGAACCAAGAGGACTGAGCACCATGCGGCGTGTGTCAGGGTCTTATATAGACTCTGTGCCTCATCCAAGATGGAGGACACCAGAGCCAATCCGCTGCCAGAACGACAGGAGTGACGTCATGCTGGCCTATCACCGAGCAAGACGTCACAAGCACATGACCAGCGACCAATCGGCATAGAAGGTGTCAGAGACATGTGACCTCGTGTCAGCGATGATGTCACCCGCACATGTGCAATGGCTCCAAGATTGGACTTAGTCTCCAGCGCTCGCACATGTGCAGTAGCAAGAAATCTGGACTTAGTCTCCAGCGCTCGCACATGTGCAGTAGCAAGAAATCTGGACTTAGTCTCCAGCGCTCGCACATGTGCAGTAGCAAAAAATCTGGACATAGTCTCCAGTGCTCGCAGCAACCGTAACACCCACATTGTCCATCCAATTAAGTGCTCAATTTAATACCATTAAACAAATTATTAAACAATATCTGCCTATTTTGAATGATGATTCCACATTGCCACGTTGTTGTAATCTAGTTGCAACATTGTTGCAAAACATATATGTATACAAAGAGAAACAAAGTCATTCATTTTTGCCAAAATTGCTCCATACCTCATAGCCAACAAGTTTTAAGAAATAGTCATAAGCACGAGTGTGCAAATAAGAAATTCTTTAATGAACAGGCAATGGTAAAACACAGGGTATGGGTATATAAAGAGTATACAAAAGGTTACAGAGACATGGAGGGTGATCGATTCCCCAAATGTGACTGCATAAAAAATCGTACCAGATTAATCATATGTAGCTCACTGGCATGGTTAGTGCTAGAAAGAGGTTATTACATACATTAGTGTAACCAGAAAAGTCAAACAGCTGCAAGAATAAATGTATCGGCTACACTTAGAAGAAAACCATATTGCACAGAACCAGAGACCAGTCCAGAGCTTACCACGGTAGCAGGGGGAGCAGGCACACAAGGGGGCAGTCCCAACACGTGTTTCGTGTGGCGACTTCTTCAGGGGACCGTGGATAACATAGGGGAAGGGGGGGTCTAATATACCTGCCGTACTTATGTGGGATTGGCAGCAGGTGTCGCGGTTCCATGGGGCACGGAGGCGCGGCGTCAGCGTGGGCGGCTGCTCCAGCGTCATCCGGGTAGGGAAAGTTCCCTTGTTGACGTCAGTGAGCCCGGAGGACGCTGGGAGGAGAGCCGTCCCTACTGCGCATGCGCGATCCCGCAACCAGGAAGTGCGATCGCAAATCCCATATTAAGTACTGGCAACAGTGAGGGCAAGTAAAAATACATAAATATCCAGCAAATCACATCAGATATCCTACATAAGGATGGTAACTTGGATATAACAAGTGAACCTGCAGTATAGTACATATTAATTCTGATAAGAACAACCCAGGAATATTTATATCGAAAGATATCAGTAGTCTGCTGTGTTTTGCAGCACAATAATAAACAGGGATACATACATTGGGTCAAATCTGTCGCACCATCACAAAAAAGATCTATGATGGTCTTCTTCCAAGGCTGCCGGTGACGCCCACGTTCTACCTCTTACCAAAAATACATAAGAACCCTCGTGTTCCCCCTGGACGTCCAATTGTCTCTGGCATTGGAGGGCTATGCGATGCAGTTTGCAAGTTTATAGATTTTTATCTCCAACCTTTGGTTGAGACGCTGCCCTCCCATGTCAGAGACACTTCAGACGTCCTGAGGAGGCTTAATGGCCTGACGGCGGACGTGGGCGTATCACTGGTGACCTTGGACGTTGAGACGTTATACACCAATATCCGTCATGAACATGGTCTGCAGGCGGTTGAGTACTTCTTGAGTATGAGCAACTGGGCACCTACCCTACAACAGCTGATTCTAGAGTTATTGGAGTTCATACTGACGCACAATGCCTTCACCTTCGGGGAACGGTTCTACCTCCAGCGGCGCGGCACTGCGATGGGGGCGGCTTGCGCGCCATCGTACGCAAACCTCTTCCTCTTCCCCTATGTTATCCACGGTCCCCTGAAGAAGTCGCCACACGAAACACGTGTTGGGACTGCCCCCTTGTGTGCCTGCTCCCCCTGCTACCGTGGTAAGCTCTGGACTGGTCTCTGGTTCTGTGCAATATGGTTTTCTTCTAAGTGTAGCCGATACATTTATTCTTGCAGCTGTTTGACTTTTCTGGTTACACTAATGTATGTAATAACCTCTTTCTAGCACTAACCATGCCAGTGAGCTACATATGATTAATCTGGTACGATTTTTTATGCAGTCACATTTGGGGAATCAATCACCCTCCATGTCTCTGTAACCTTTTGTATACTCTTTATATACCCATACCCTGTGTTTTATCATTGCCTGTTCATTAAAGAATTTCTTATTTGCACACTCGTGCTTATGACTATTTCTTAAAACTTGTTGGCTATGAGGTATGGAGCAATTTTGGCAAAAATGAATGACTTTGTTTCTCTTTGTATACATATATGTCCCCAGAAGTCTTTGCCTCTTACTAATGTAAAAATCCAATTTTACTGTTCTACGTTTTTCAATTGTTGCAAAACAAGCTCCCTCGCTGGGTAACTTATCATCCCATAGTTTCTATAGCACCACAAATCAAGTGCCTTTCTCGTTACATTATCAAGGTTGTTTCAAGTGCGGTGCAATTCGCTTCCGCACGTGTAATTATTCGTTATCATGTAGTATTTTTGGAACTATGATCATTCTAATTCCTATCCGATTAATGAATATATTAAGTGCAATTCCAAAAATATAGTTTATTGCATCAAATGTACAACATGTGACTTGCTTTACATTAGTTGTACCACTCATAAATTAAAAATACGCCTCAAGGAACACATTAATGATGTTATCAACTATAAAAAAATACCAAATTTAACAGACCTATTTCATCAGTAGCTAGGCACTTTGCTACACAGCATAATTGGCAATTAACTTCACTACAAGTGTTGGGTCTTGAAAGGGTTATTTCACCCCCCCCTGGTGGGAATACTAAAAGGCATTTATTAACTCATGAGACCTTCTGGATCTTTAATCTGGCAACAAAATCTCCTAATGGATTAAATGTGTGACATGATGTCATGTTCCATTATTAATTTAGTTGTTTCTGTTTTTATTATTATTTTTGTAATTGTAATATTTGTACGTTGCATGACAAAGAACGCAGGTTGTGTTAGAAATGCATTGCCTTTAAGGCTATGTGCCCACGCTGCAGAAAATTTGTGGAATTTGCTGCGATTTTTTTTGCGGAAATTCCGTGGATTTTTCAAAAATCCGCAGTACATCAAGTCCCCAGCCATTTCTATGACATTTGGGTAGTGCTGTGCCCATGCTGCGTTTTTTTTCCATAGCGGAAATAATGCGGATTTCCCTGTGGAAAAATCTGCAGCATATCAATTATTCTTGCGGATTTCTCCGCAGGGTCACATACTCACCTGCCTTGATAGAAGACACCGGAGTTACTTCCTCCGATGCAGAGGAGAGCGGTGGAGCCAGAAGCAGGCAGCAGGAGGTGGATGGGGCCTGCACGAGCTCCGGTCATGTGACAGCCGGAGCTAGTTCAGGCCCGCCCACCTTCTCCTGCAATGTGCAGACAGACACAGCCGGAGAGTGAAGTGCTGCTTGATGGAGGTAAGTATGAACGCCCCGATCACTCAGCACTTGTTCTGCATTGAGAATGTAGTGCCGAAGCCATGGTACTGTATCCGCAATGCAAAATGACCGCAGCATATCCACAGGACATTCTGGAATAAAACCGCAGCATTAAAACAGACAAAGTTATGCTGCGGTTTTCTGGGAGGTCCTGCGAAATGTCCTGCAGATATAGACACTTTCCCCGTGGGCACATAGCCTAAAGCTCCAATATTTCCATTTACCGTCCATGTTGGATGATGTGTTTTAAAGAATTAATTCAAATTTGTTTGTTTTTTTATCCTTGCATTTATCCTTTAGACTCTCCATTGTTTCTTGAGTGTGGATTGCAGAGTTTAAAACAGGTTCAATAGACTTCAAGGTGAATTCAAGGAGTGATGCACTTACAATACCTTTCAAAAAGTATTCATATCCCATGAACTTTCTACATTTTTTTCACGTTACACCGCAAAGTTATTGTCATGGGTGTGTCCCACTCTGGGGAGACCTCTGGTGAGTCTGGACCAGAAATTCACAATGCCTTATGTGTTCAGTTCTGCAGCTTGTGTTTGAGTGACTCAACTTTCTTTTGGTGCGGTTGGGGTTAAGAAATATTTCTTATCTGGCTTTCCTTTATAGCCTTAATCTCAGGTGCAGCGCTTTGTGACGATTACCCTTCAATATAAAAAGTCACTTGTTTTACCCTCTGATGCCTGTTATAAAATCTCATTCTTATGCTGTGCACTTTGGAAGAAGCTGAGGAGTCATGACAATTGCAACTGTGGTGTTTTAGCTGCATTAGAGGAGCTTGGAGGGGGGGGGGGGTTTGTGTATATTTTCCCCTCTGTCTCCCTTCCCTTGTGTTGTATTATTGCAGTGTTTGAGACTAGTGCTTTCGTCGGCTTTCTGACTAACCAGGGGGAGGTCAGGGCAAGCGAGGGCCTAGGCACGTGATGGCGATGGTGGAAACAACCTGTATGGGGATGCTAGGGAGTGTAGGGTACAGATTCAGATGAGTGGCTGGAGGTGTTCCCTCTCCTGTCTCCCTATCGCCAGGCCTTACCCCACCCGTTGATACCCCTGTATTGTGCCACACGCTGAGCGTCCATATGCATCAGCACAACACTTATGTATTTTATGTGATATACCACCAAAAATTAACAAATATTTATTTCTCCTGCATTATTTTATAATTTAATTTTTATTCCTTGTAGTATTCCCATTATACTGAATATATTTTTCTGTCACTATTAGTCTTTACCTAAATGCTTATCCCTATATACAACCTATTTCCGGATAACATATCATCCGCACACCTGGATGTGCGCACAGTCTTGTCGCCACTTCGTTGGCTTCCGCAGCTGCCGGCATTTTGAGCATCGGGCATTATCCACCATCAATATCCCTGATGGTGGTTCTGCTTGTGTTCTACGTTCAGCAGCCGGAAGTCTCGTGTCACAAGGTTTGGCCACATGATCTGCGCGCCACTATGAACGGTCCGTGTTCAGCGGCAAATATGAAATTTCTCCGCGCTGGCCCTACATTTTTCTGCCTTTAAATATCCTGCGTTCCTACTACCCACACTAATTGCTACACTATCTATCCCTGAGGACGTCTGATGACGAAACGTGCGTCGGAAGGTGGCAGACAAATTGTACAAATCCTGTATTAGGTATTTACTATTCCTCCATGTTATTTCCACTTTGTGAAATTTGATATTAGTTTTTGTGAATGGCACTTTTCTGAATCTTTATCTACATAACCATCATACTGATATCTATCTTTTAGAGTACAGGTTCTTTTACTAAAATATATATTATACTTAGCATTATCTTAATATTTATGTACTCTTATTGTTCAGTATTTTAGGGATATTTAATTATTCTGTTTATATACAGTACCATGTTGCCCCCATTTAACTTATTATTACATGGTTTCACAAATAATTTTCTACTACCTTCAGTGGTCCCTTATTAAATTAATTATAATTATTTTTCGTTTCTGCCCTGATTTGAGTGACCCTCTTCCCATAAGAAATATTGTCCCTAGTAACTATGAATTGTATTTAAAAAAAACTTTTTTTTTTTTTTTTTTTTTAAAGCCTCTTTTAAAAATGTCAATAAAATAATTTATTTCAATAAAATATATATTTTTAAAATTTATATTGAATGGTGTTTGTGACTCTCATATACGGCTTTAAGTTTGCGCTCATGCATGAGCTCATTCTGAATCTATTACAATAAAAAATGACAAGTATTTATGAAGTGTTAAAGAAATGATACATGGATTTGCAAATATTTTAAAAATATAAATCTGAAAATTGTCAAGTGCATTTATATTTAGCCTGTCTGAGTCAATATTTTTTAGCACAACCTTTCTATTCAATTACTGCTGCAAGTCTTTTGGGGTATGTCTCTACCAGGTTTGCACATCTAGAGGCAAACATTTTTTTGCCCATTCTTCTTTGCAAACAAGTTCTAGCTGAGTGAGATTGGATGGAGAACATCTATAAACATCAATTTTCAAGTCTTGTCACAGATTCTCAATGTGATTTAGGTCTGGTCTTTGACTGTGGCCATTCAAACACATGAATATGTAAACCTTTCTATTACATCTCTGATAGTATGTTTAGCATTGTTCTCCTGCTAGAAAGTGACTTTACGTACCCAGTCTCAAAGTCTTTTGCAGCCTCTAACAGGTTTAACTCCAGGATTGCCCTGAATTTAGTTATATTCATTTTCCCATCAACTCTGACCAGCTTCTCTGTCCTTGCAGAAGAAAAGCATCACCATCCCTTGATGCAGCTACCACGATGTTTGATGGTGGGGATGGTGTTCTCAGGGTGATATGCAGTGCTAGTTCCCTGCCAAACATAGCATTTTGCATTTAGCCCAAAACATTCTACTTTTGTCTCATCTGATCAGAGCACTTTCTTTCACATGCTAGGTTTGTCCCCTACATGGCTTTTTGCAATCTGATCACAGGACTTCTTATGACTTGCATTCTAAAATGGCTTTCTTCTTGCCACTCTTCCATAAAAGCCAAATTTGTGGAGTATATGATTAATAGTTGTACTGTGGTTATATTCTACCACCTGAGCTATGGATCTCTGCAGCTCCTTCAGACTGACTAAGGGCATCTCTAATGCTTCTCTAATTAGTGATGTTAGTTTAGGTGCACGGCCATGACTTGGCAGGTATGCAGATGTGCTATACTTCTATTTTTGGATTGATTGATCAGTGCTCAGTGAAATATACAGAGCTTGGATATTTTTTTAATCCTAACACAGCTTTACTTTTCTCCATAATGTTATTTATCCCTGTTTTCATGATGCTATTCGATTCCTAATGTTCTGAAACAAACCTCTGAGGACTTCAAAGAATGGCTGTAGTTCTACTGGAAATAAATTACACACAGGTGGACTCAATTCACTAATTAATAGTGATGAGCGAGTACTAAAAAGCTCGGGTGCTCGAGGCTCGGGCCGAGCCTCCCAAGATACTCGTGCACTCGGCCCGAGCACCGAGCCCAATGTTATCCTATGGGAGACCCGAGTATTTTTGTGAAATGACCCCCGGCAGCATGTAGAAACCCTAAAAATGGCACAAAAGTCTCAGAAGAGTGCTCAAATGACATGGCAACAGCATGGGGAAGATCCCTTGAAGCATTTATCACTCAAAAGTCACAGCTGTGAACAATTTTGTCCGCGTTTTACGCCATTTTTACGGACTCACCAGAAAACCTTCAAAAATGACACCAAAATGAATTTTCATGGCGGAAATGTTAAGAACACATACCCAATAGTGAGATAGAGCTGGTGTATGTTACTTTTTGAGATTAATACATGAAAGATTTTACGTAAAACATTGTGTGGCACTCCGATGTCCCTGAGAAGAGACGTACATAAAGGCCTCTGAGTCTAATGTGCCCATTTTGAGGAAGTGAGTCTTTGTAGTATTTTCCTTTGGCAGGGCAGTCCAAAATTGTGAGGTTCACCAATGCCCCTGCATACAGACGTGCATGAGGGCCTGTAAACCTGAAGTGCCCATTGTAAAGAAGTGGGTCTATTGTAGTATAGCCCTTAGGCAGGGCAGCCAAAAATTGGGAGGCTCCAAGTTGTCCCTGGATAGAGACGTGCATGATGGCCTGTAAACCTGAAGTGCCCATTGTAAGGAAGTGGGTCTATTGTAGTATAGCCCTTTGGCAGGGCAGCCAAAAATTGGGAGGCTCCACGTTGTCCCTGGATAGAGATGTGCATGAGGGCCTGTAAACCTGAAGTGCCCATTGTAAGGAAGTGGGTCTATTGTAGTATAGCCCTTTGGCAGGGCAGCCAAAAATTGGGAGGCTCCACGTTGTCCCTGGACAGAGACGTGCATGAGGGCCTGTAAACCTGAAGTGCCCATTGTAAGGAAGTGGGTCTATTGTAGTATAGCCCTTTGGCAGGGCAGCCAAAAATTGGGAGGCTCCACGTTGTCCCTGGATAGAGACGTGCATGAGGGCCTGTAAACCTGAAGTGCCTATTGTAAGGAAGTGGGTCTATTGTAGTATAGCCCTTTGGCAGGGCAGCCAAAAATTGGGAGGCTCCACGTTGTCCCTGGATAGAGACGTGCATGAGGGCCTGTAAACCTGAAGTGCCTATTGTAAGGAAGTGGGTCTATTGTAGTATAGCCCTTTGGCAGGGCAGCCAAAAATTGGGAGGCTCCACGTTGTCCCTGGATAGAGACCTGTTAGGTTCTTAGTGCCTCCATGCTTGCATTTAAAAACCGCACGTGTGTGCCTGTTGGTGGCAGCTTTCCGCTGCACTTGTGTGCGTTTTGCAAAAACTTGGATATAACGCACAAGTCTAGTGAATACACATCAGCACAGCATTGCAAAATGCGCAAGGGCGTTGTCAACGAACAAGGAAGTGGACGTGATGGTGGTGCATGCAGAGACCGAGGTCGTGTGCAAGCTCTAATTTCGCCACAACAAAGGGCCACATCTACTCGCTCGCACGTCCTGTCCCAAATTCTTGGGGACCGCAGCAGTACACCGCTCTTGAACCAAGACCAGTGTCAACAGGTTGTTAGTTGGATAGCGGATAATGCTTCCAGTCAGATTGGCACCACCACAAACACTCTGTCTTCCACACGGTCAAGTGTCAGTAGCCGTGATACTGCACCACACAGTTCAGAACCTGATCCTCCTTCCTACCACCAGGCCGAGTACACGTCCACGGACATTACTGATCCCACACTTGGACACTCGGAAGAGCTGTTCGTTCACGTTTCCATTCACACATTCTGGCCTCTCGCCAGCTCCTGTTGAAGTGGGCCATGACGAGATTGTATGTACAGATGCCCAAATATTTGAGCAGCCACGTTCTCACAAAGTTGGCAACGTGTCTCAACAAGGGGTGGACGATGATGAGACATAATTGTCAGGAAGTCAGGAGGAGCAGGGTGCGGAAGAGGAAGACGACGTGGTGGATGATCCAGTAACTGACCCAACCTGGCAGGAGGATATGCAGAGCGAGGACAGCAGTGCACAGGGGGAGGGAGGCGTAGCATCCCAACAGGCAGTAAGAAGCAGGGTGGTGGCCCCAGGCAGACGTCAGGCAACTGTTCCCCGGAACAACACGACACAAGGTGCCTGTACAAATGTTAGGTCTTCCCGAGTCTGGCAGTTTTTTAAGTTGGCTCCAGATGATTCTAAAAAGGCCATTTGCAACACCTGCCGTGCCAGCATCAGCAGGGGTACCAAAACTAGCAGCCTGACCACCACCAGCATGATCAGGCACATGTCAGCCAAGCACCCGACTTTGTGGGATGTACAACAGAGTCGAGGAGCAGTGCTTGCTGATGTCACTGCTACGTCTTCGCTTGTTGTGCATGCGAGCCAATCCCCTGTCCATGCTGCCCGTGAACAAGCCTCCTCCGGCCCTGCACCTGCAGTTGCCCACGCAGAAATAACACCATCATCAAGCACGTCCTTGTCCCAGCGCAGCGTTCAGTTATCCATTCAGCAAACCTTTGAACGCAGGCGCAAATACACTGCCAACGCCCCACATGCCACACTTCTAAATGCTAACATTTCGCGACTGCTTGCGCTGGAAATGTTGCCTTTTAGGCTGGTTGAGACAGAAGCATTCCGCGACCTGATGGTGGCAGCTGTCCCATGTTACTCGGTCCCCAGCCGCCACTATTTCTCCCGGTGTGCCGTCCCCGCATTGCATAACCACGTGTCACAAAACATCACACGTGCCCTGAACAACGCTGTTTCAGCCAAAGTCCACCTAACCACAGACACGTGGACAAGTGCATGTGGGCAAGGCCGCTACATCTCGTTGACGTCACACTGGGTTAATATTGTGGAAGCTGGGACCCAGTCTGAGCGAGGGACGGAACACGTCCTTCACACACCAAGTTTTGCAGGCCCTACCTCAGTCAGGGTTTCACCCACACTCTACAGCTCCGGAATGTCATGCTCCTCAGCTTCCTCCTCCTCCTGCGCATCCTCATCCACTTTACCCTCCACACCAGTCCCAACCTGGAAGTGTCGCGGGCGGAGGAGGGGACGCTGCGCTCTCCCACTGCTCGGGTCCGGCTGCCGCTGCTCTACAGCTGCTGCTGCTCGGTGGCTCGAGCGATGGCCGGATCCCGGGGACTCGAGCGGCGCTCATTTCCCGTGAGTGAAAAGGGGTCGTTTGGGTTTTGGGGATATTGTCCGTGACGCCACCCACGGTTGTGGTGATTGTGTGGACACCACCGCTGCTCTGGACGAAGATCCCGGGAGCCTGTGACAGGGAGCAGCTTTGTTGTTATTTCTCCCCTCCGTGGGTAGGGGGGTTGGTTGCCCCGGGGCCCGGTGATGGGGTAGAGTTGGATGACAGGCGGGTTGCGGGACCTGATGAGGTGCAGGGTCGCAGGGGCAGCGCTGTGCCGCACGGCACGGAGGTACTCACTCAGCCCAATGATGATGACACAGTTCACGGTAAAACAAGTGGCTGGATGGACGGGTCCCTCGGACGGCTGCGGTTGTTCCTCCCTGCAGGTTAGTGATGACTGTCTCTCCCTGCACCTAAGTTCAGTGTTGGTAGTGATGGTTTCCCACCGGTAACCCGCTCCCTGACCTGGATATGGGCCGGAGGAGCCCCTTTTGCCCACAGGCGCTGGCCCTGGGAGACGGTTGCCCTTGGCAGTGGCGGTGTCTCCCCTTCACGGTTGGACGGTTGCCTTCTATCGGGACTTAGCTGTTTGGAAACCCTGAGGTCCCCTTCACTAACGGATTTGGCAAATTCACGGCGACACCAAGCCTTGCCGGGATCCGAAAGGCCCCTGCCAATGGTGCTGGCTTCTCTTTGTATACCGGACCGGTACGGCCGGGTCACCACCTGTCCACGGTCCTTACGGCAGACTCCAGTCGGCCTCCACTGCAGACGGTCACCACATCCTGCCAACCTTGCTGTCCTGTCCGGGCCACACACCCGGACCAACTTCAGGCTCTTTGCTGTCACTTTTCTCCTCTCTACTACTTTCCTCCTTCCACTTCCTTAGCTTAACTCTCACTGCCTGTGTTTTCCCTCCTCCTTGGTGGGTGGAGACCAACCGCCTGGCTCCACCCCCTGGTGTGGACAACAGCCCCTGGGGAAGGCAACAAGGATTTTGTGTTTTGACTATGATATGCCTGCAGGGAGTGTGGGGTGTGTAAGTGTTGTGCTCTGTGGCCCCTGGCTTGTCCAGGGCGACACAGAAGCACTGCAGCACTGCCTCGGCGAAGCGGCAACAGGCTGTGCTGAAGCTAATCTGCATAGGTGACAAACCCCACAATGCAGAAGAGGTGTGGAAAGTTCTGAAACAGCAGGCAGATCACTGGCTCACACCTCTGAACCTAAAGCCAGGAAAGGTTGTGTGTGACAATGGCCGGAACCTGGTGGCGGCTTTGAGGCGAGGCCAGCTGACACATGTTCCATGCGTGGCCCATGTGCTCAACCTCGTGGTTCAGCGGTTTCTAAAGTCATACCCAGAGCTGTCTGATCTGCTGGTAAACGTTCGCCGCATGTCTGCACATTTTCGAAAGTCACCTACTGCTTCAGCCGGCCTTGCCGGCTTTCAGCGCCATTTGCATCTTCCGGCTAACAGACTGGTGTGTGATGTCCCCACGCGTTGGAATTCAACTCTGCACATGTTGGTCAGGATATGTGAGCAGAAGAGGGCAGTTGTTGAGTACCTGCATCACCTAAGCCGTCGGGAAATGGGTCAAACTCCACACATAACACCTGAGGAGTGGAGATGGATGTCCGACCTATGTACCATCCGCCAAAACTTTGTGAGCGGCGATGACGACTTTATTAGCGTCACCATACCGCTTCTCTGCCTTCTAAAATGGTCTCTGCTCAAAAAACAACCATGATGCATTGCAGGCGGAGCGCGATGAGTTTGAGCAAGAAACAGTAGTGTGTGTGGGTGATAACACACAGCCCAGCCTCGTCTCATCACAACGTGCAGTGGAGGGCTATGACGAGGAGGAGGATGAAGACATGGAGCAACTCTCTGGCCAAATTGAGGATATGACATGCAGTCATATCCTCGGTTCAGCGTGGCTGGCCAGAGGACAGGGTAGATGATGAGGAGGAGGAGAAGGAGGAGGAGGACAGCATGTTCAGTCATCGTGTTGGTCAGGATACTGAAGTGATGGCTGTTAAGAGTCTGGCACACATGGCTGACTTTATGGTAAGCTGCCTGTCTCGTGACCCTCGCGTTAAGAACATCTTGGCCGACAATCATTACTGGTTGGTAACACTGTTAGACCCACGCTAAAAGGAGAACTTTATGTCCCTTATTCCCGAGGCGGAGAGGTCAGGCAAAATGCAGCAGTT
Source organism: Anomaloglossus baeobatrachus (assembly GCF_048569485.1). Classification (NCBI taxonomy): domain Eukaryota; kingdom Metazoa; phylum Chordata; class Amphibia; order Anura; family Aromobatidae; genus Anomaloglossus; species Anomaloglossus baeobatrachus. The sequence goes on along the minus strand of NC_134358.1, from coordinate 295,170,953 downwards.
CCAGAAGGCCATAGTCACGGAAGTAGGCAAAGCATTCCCCTCACAAAACGCTAGCGGCATAGGTCAGGAATCAGTGGACAACCAAGGCGTACAGCCGAGAGGGGCACAAGTCCAATCCGCCAGAGGTAGGGGAACAGTCTTTAAGATGTGGGACAGTTTTCTCAGCCCCTCACATACCACAGCCCCTGAGGTGCGGGGTAGTGCCACAAGAAATCCTAAGTTTGCCCAGATGCTCAAGGAGTACCTTGCAGATCAAACAACTGTACTCCGACATTCCTCTGTGCCTTACAATTAATGGGTATCCAAACTGGACACGTGGCATGAATTGGCTCTCTACGCCTTGGAAGTCCTGGCCTGCCCTGCCGCTAGCGTTTTGTCAGAGCGTGTTTTTAGTGCCGCAGGTGGAATCATTACAGATAAACGCACCCGCCTGTCAACTGTAAATGCTGACAGGCTGACTCTGATCAAGATGAACAAGGGTTGGATTGGGCCAGACTTCACCACACCACCAGCAAATGACAGCGGAATTTAAAGTTTGTAACGGGAATTTGCCATGTACCTCCATTCACCCATGGTAACACACTTCTGGACTTTGGCTAATCGCTGGACTGCTCCTCCTTCTCCTCATGCGCCACCATGATGACCGTTACAATAGTTAGGCCGTTGTTTCAGGTATACCCCCAGTGGTAAATTTTTTCGCCCATTCTTTCAGAATGGGCATTACAACGACAGGAGACCCGCTCCTTTGCAATGGGAACAATGTTTTGAGGCCCTCATGCACATCTCTATCCAGGGACAATATGGAGCCTGACGCTACCACCGACAGGCACACACGTGCGGTTTTTAAATGCAAGCACGGACGCAATAAGAGCCTAACAGGTTTTTAGGAGCGACAATTACTGAGAAGTCTGACACTATCAGCCACTGCTGACTGACGTGTATTATACACTACACTTGTGCGTTATATAATAGTTTGTGAAAAACGTGCACCTGTACGCTGCCACCGACAGGCACACACGTGCGGTTTTTAAATGCAAGCACGGACGCAATAAGAACCTAACGGGTTTTTAGGAGCGACAATTACTGAGAAGTCTGACACTATCAGCCACTGCTGACTGACGTGTATTATACACTACACTTGTGCGTTATATAATAGTTTGTGAAAAACGCACACAAGTGCACCTGCACGCTGCCACCGACAGGCACACACGTGTGGTTTTTAAATGCAAGCACGGACGCACTAAGAACCTAACAGGTTTTTAGGAGCGACAATTACTGAGAAGTCTGACACTATCAGCCACTGCTGACTGACGTGTATTATACACTACACTTGTGCGTTATATAATAGTTTGTGAAAAACGCACACAAGTGCACCTGTACGCTGCCACCGACAGGCACACACGTGCGGTTTTTAAATGCAAGCACGGACGCACTAAGAACCTAACAGGTTTTTAGGAGCGACAATTACTGAGAAGTCTGACACTATCAGCCACTGCTGACTGACGTGTATTATACACTACACTTGTGCGTTATATAATAGTTTGTGAAAAACGTGCACCTGTACGCTGCCACCGACAGGCACACACGTGCGGTTTTTAAATGCAAGCACGGACGCACTAAGAACCTAACAGGTTTTTAGGAGCGACAATTACTGAGAAGTCTGACACTATCAGCCACTGCTGACTGACGTGTATTATACACTACACTTGTGCGTTATATGATAGTTTGTGAAAAACGCACACAAGTGCACCTGTACGCTGCCACCGACAGGCACACACGTGCGGTTTTTAAATGCAAGCACGGACGCACTAAGAACCTAACAGGTTTTTAGGAGCGACAATTACTGAGAAGTCTGACACTATCAGCCACTGCTGACTGACGTGTATTATTCACTAGACTTGTGCGTTATATAATAGTTTGTGAAAATTGCACACAAGTGCAGCTGTACGCTGCCACCGACAGGCACACACGTGCGGTTTTTAAATGCAAGCACGGACGCACTAAGAACCTAACAGGTTTTTAGGAGTGACAATTACTGAGAAGTCTGACACTATCAGCCACTGCTGACTGACGTGTATTATACACTACACTTGTGCGTTATATAATAGTTTGTGAAAAACGCACACAAGTGCACCTGTACGCTGCCACCGACAGGCACACACGTGCGGTTTTTAAATTCAAGCACGGACGCACTAAGAACCTAACAGGTTTTTAGGAGCGACAATTACTGAGAAGTCTGACACTATCAGCCACTGCTGACTGACGTGTATTATACACTACACTTGTGCATTATATAATAGTTTGTGAAAAACGCACACAAGTGCACCTGTACGCTGCCACCGACAGGCACACACGTGCGGTTTTTAAATGCAAGCACGGACGCACTAAGAACCTAACAGGTTTTTAGGAGCGACAATTACTGAGAAGTCTGACACTATCTGGACTGTTTTAGACTGTGTACACCAGCCCCAGATATGATGAAGGCTGGTATACGGTCACCACTAGGAATGGCTATATACCCTGCCTGCCTGCCTGTATACTGCTACAATAGTCCTGACAAGGACTCTTCTGGTCACTAGCCTGTATTCCGACCTGGCTACACCCTGCCTGTATATAGCAACAATAGTCCTGAGAAGGACTCTGCTACTGTACTCCGACCTGGCTATTCCCTGCCTGCCTGTATACAACTTATTGTATGTCCTGAGAAGGACTTCTGGTCACACTGTTTGCAGCCCTGCTCCGGAACTAACTGTAAAGGGCCGCAAACCTTTCCCTGAAGCAGCAACCCTCTCCCTGCACTGACTGTCTGGATGGCTGTGAGCAGAGCACAGCGCGCCCGCCGGTATAAAGGCTCGGTCACGCTGTGCGGGCCGGCCAATCACTGCAATTCCACAACTAACAGGGCTGTGGCATTGCAGTGGTCTGCCAGCCAATCCCTGCATGAGGGCTGGCTCTCAAAAGAGCGCCAACATGCAGGGATGAAGACCACGAGTACAGCACGAGTATCGCGAGATTACTCGGTCCCCGCCGAGTAGCCCGAGTACAGTGATACTCGTGCGAGTACCGAGTAGTAACAAGCATACTCGCTCATCACTACTAATTAAGTGATTTCTGGAGGTGATTGGTAACTCACGATTTTACAGTATTTAGGAGTATTGGACTACAGGGGTCTGAACACAAATGCACTTGGCAATTTTCAACTTTATATTCTTAAAATATTTAGAAAGTCATGTATCATTTTGTTATCCTGGCGGGTGTGGACCCACTGTGCCACAGCACCAAGTCACCCTGGAGGGGCATAATAAAGTGACTATTTCATCTTCATTAGAGCCTCTCATGGGGAGGATAGGCTTTTGCTGGAAGGTACCCACCAGGTGCTACTCCATGGGATTTCCCGGCACTACAGCAGCTGACCCCAGGGATCGAGGATACAGGGATGAGCTCACGTGCAGACAGGGCGGTTGGTGCATACTGGATGTCTGGTTCTTGGTGGTGGCAAGGGCATGTCAGATATGGCAGTTGTAGCAGGTAAGACCTGTAGGGCTGGTATGGCAGGTATAGTTGGTACAGCAGGTACGGGAGGAGCAGCAGGTACAGCAGGAAAAGCAGGAATGGATGGAACACCAGGTTTAACAGGTACAGCAGGTACGGCAGGTGTAGCAGCTACAACAGGTACAGCGGGCATGGCTGGTATGGCAGGTGTAGAAAGTACGGCAGGTGCAGCAGGTATAGCAGAGACAGATAAGACAGCAGGTGTGGCAGGTACTGTGGAATGGCTGGTACATTACGCTGTGGCAGGTATTGGAACACAGGTGTTAATTAGCAAGCACAGGTAATGGATACAGGATACAGGGTAAGGGAAACGGCACCTGACAACTAACAGCATGTCTATGGCAGTAAAATCATGTTGCTCACGCACCTCACATGGGGGGTGGCTTAAGTACCTAGTGATGCTGGCTCTTTAAGAGCAGGGAGGCACACCTGCGCTCTCGAGAGACCTGTGTGGCGGCATGCACAAACCCAGGGAGGTAGAAGGAAAGAAGGAAAGAGATGCCACCACTGAGCAGCCAGGAGGATGAGTACCCCTGTGTCCCTGCTAAGAGGAGGAAGCAGGAAAGTGTGGGAATGCCGGTGATGGATGCTACAGTACCCCTCTTGTCCACTCCTGAAAATGATCTCTTCAGGAGAAGAGGGGCATTAATATTCTCCTTGGGCTCCTATGACCTCTGCTCAAGAGCAAAAGCCTTCCAATCTACCAGAAAGAGGGTTTTACCTTTCACCTTTTTTATGGCCAGGATGTTCTTTACCTCAAAGACGTATTCCGTGTTGACAAGTTAAGGCAGGGCACCAGTATTCTTGAAGTAGTGGCTTTGGGCAACAGGCTTGAGAAGGGACACATTGAAGGAGCTGGGGATACACAAGGAGGCTGGGAGCTTCAGTTTGTAGGATGCAGCATTATTCTGCACGATGACCTCAAAGGAATCAATAAAGCGGGGACACAACTTGTAGGAATGCATCTTGAAACAAAACTAATTGGAAGAGAACAATATCTTGTCTCCAGGCCTGAATGAGGGAGGAGCTAGATGCCCTCTATCCGCATGCCTTTTCATCCATACTGAGGACCTCTCCAGAGAGGCCTTGGTCTCCACTCAGATTTCAGAGAAACTCTTGAATGAGAGCATCGGTTATAGGGTTGCCGGACGTGATAACTACAGGGAAAGGTATATTGGGCAGCTGTTCATATACAATGTAGAATGGGGAATTAGCGAAGGATTCACTCACATGATTGTTATAGGATAACTCAGCCCAAGGTAGAAATTTGACCCAAACGCTGAGATGCGTGCTGACAAAGTGCCTCAGGACATTTGTCAAAATTTGATTGACACTCTGCATTTGACCATTGGACTGATGATAAGCTGATGAGAAGTCCAAGGTGACACTCAGCAGCTTGCAGGTAGCATTCCAGAATCTGGATGTGAACTGAGCAGCTCTATCAGACACAATGGGTAGACCATGCAGGTAGAAGACATACTGGATGAATTGCTCAGTGAGCATGGTGGCCGAAGGAAGACTGGACAAAGGAGTGAAGTGGGCCATTTTGGAGAATCTGTTCACTACTAACTAAATGAGAGAACAAGCAGAGGACACTGGCAAGTCAGTGATGAAGTCTAGGGATGATCGAATACCTCAAATATTCGGCTTTGCGAATATCCGACGAATAGGTCGCCGCTATGCGAATATTCTATGCGCAATGCAAGTCTATGGGAAGCCCGAATAGTTGTCATTCGGGTTTCCCATAGACTTACATTACGCATCGAATATTCGCGAATAGTCAAATAGCGGCAACCTATTCGGCAAATATTCGCAAAGCCGAATATTTGAAGTATTTGATCATACCTAATGAAGTCCATTGAGATGTGCTGCCAGGGAGTGTAAAGCTAGGTAGAGGAAGCTTCTTAGAGATGTTATTGCTGGCACTGAAAGGACAGGCTGACACAAAGTCCAAAACTTCATTGCACAGAGTTTGCCACCAGTACAGCTGCAAGATGAGAAGAGTCATCTACTTCTTCCCAACACGACCTGCAAGCATATAGGAGTGACCCTACTGCAGCACTAGGCTCCTGTCCACCTCAGTGACAAACATTTTTCCAGGTGGTACCTGAGACAAGCTTACTGGAGCTACCGTGAGCATTTTGGAGGGCTCCATGATGTGTTGAGGCTCCTTCTCTTGGTCAGCAGACAAAAAGGACCTGGAGAGTGCATTCACTTTGACGTTCTTTTCTTTTGGATGGAAATGGAGACCAAAGTCAAAGGGGGGAAGAACAATGACCACCGGGCTTGGTGTTGATTCAGCCTAAAAGCCGACTGCAGGTAGGCTAAGTTCTTGTGGTCGGTAGAGATGAAAACGGGATGCACAGCTCCCTCCAGCAGGTTTTGCAACTCCTTCAGAGCCATCTTAATCACTAACAATTCTTTGTTGCCAATCTAGTATTTGGGCTCTAGAGCAGGGAAGCTCACTCAGCCTTATTAGTCCATATCTGTGAGTTTGCATCCTTACAAGTCAAGGTAGTGATGGAGACGATTTGGGAAGAGAAGTGTGGAATGAATTGGTGGTAGCAATTAGCAAAGCCCAGGAACTGCTGAATTCCCTATACTTTTTCAGGTCAAGGCCTCTTCAGGACTGCCGACGCCTTCTCCAGATCCACCTTCAATCCAGTGTCGGAAACCATGTGATCCAGGAAGGAAAGTCTGTTCAAAGATACACTTCTCGAACTTGGCATATAGATGATTCTCCCTAAGTCTCTGCAGAACTAGGGGAACATTTCTCCTGTGTGTTGGTAGGTCAGTGGAGAACAACAGGATGTTGTGATACATGACCACACACAAGTAGAGAAGTTCCCAGAAAATATAATTTATGAATTCTTGGAAGACTGCAGGAGCATTGTTGATCCCGAATGGCATTATTCGATACTGGCCATCACTAGTATTAAAAGCTATCTTCTATTTTTCCCTAACTGACAAGATTATATGCACTCCGAAGGTCAAGTTTAAAGAAGATTCGGGAACTTCATAGTGTGTTGAACGATTCTGGTATGACCGACAGCAGGTATTTATTTTTGAACGCAATTTCCTTGAGACATGGCTGGAGGGAGCCATCTTTTTTCTTTACACATGACGTCTGGATAATTCCCCTTGCCAGATTCTCCTTGATGTACTCAGACAAGGCTTGGATCCCCACCTGGGACAGAGTGTTGATTTGACCATGAGGAGGTGAGGAACTAGGGAGTAGGTTGATAGAGCAACCGTGCGGTCTATGTTGTGGTAGTGTCCCAGCCTCCTTCTTGTCATAGTCATCCATGTAGGGCTAGTAGGTGTATGGCATGCTCAGAAGATTTGAAGTTGACACTGGCGGTCAGTCAGGACAGACAGAAGACGAAACATTTCTCATAACAGGACTGACCCCATCTGAGCACTGCACGTGATCTTCATTACACATTACAAGACAGGTTCGCTCATACAAAGCCATGGTATGCCCAGTAGCACTGGAATTCAACAGACCTGGAAGCATGTAGTAGGCATTTCTCTAAAGGGCTATTTACACACTACGACATCGCTGATGATATATATCGTCGGGGTCACGAGGTTTGTGACGCACATCCGGCGTCGTTAGCGACGTTGCAGCATGTAACACGTATGAGCGATCTTCAACGATTGCAAAAGAGGTAAAAATCGTTGGTATGAGAGACGTCATTCACTTACCAAAAATCGTTGTCTCTTCAGTAGCGAGGTTGTTTGTCGTACCTGCGGCAGCACACATCGCTATGTGTGACACCACAGAAACGAGCAACAACCTCGTACCTGCGGCCGGCCGCAATGAGGAAGGAAGGAGGGGGGCGAGATGTTCATCCCGCTAATCTCCGCCCCTCCGCTCCTATTGGACGGCTGCCGTGTGACGTCGATGTAGAAAGGAGGTGGTTTGCCGGCCACAGCGACGTCTCAGGAAGGTAAGTCCGTGTGACGGGTGTTAGCGATGTTGTGCGCCACGGGCAGCAATTTTACCCATGACGCACAACTGACGGGGGCGGGTAGGCTCGCTAGCGATATCGGTACTGATATCGCAGCATGTAAAGTACCCTTAAGAGTGCAGCATTCTTATCAGAAGCTCTACTTGCTCAGTGTTGAACTGAATAACCTCAGTGAAAGGTTTTCCATCCATGGACGACACCGCTAAGGGAACTTGAAGTTGCTGGATAGGAATTTGCTACCAAACCACTGCGGCCTGTTGCACAAAGTTCCCTGCGGAGCCAGAGTCCAGATAGGCAGATTCAGTGAATCGGGTGTTGCCACAGGATATGGATACGGACAGAGACAGAGGCGGAGAGAACTTGTTCTCACGCAGGGTAGCCTCTCCTATGGACCGTAGGCTTGAAACTTTCCCAGATTCACAGGACAGAAAGAGATCTGGTGTTTGGGACTTCCACAGTAGAAGCACTCTCGCTCTCTCCCTCTGTGCGACGGTCCGCATTGCAAAGCTTGGCCAAGGTCACATGATCCACCTGCATGCATTCACGAGAAGCAGCGGGAACAACGGACTGATAGATCTCTACAAGGTTGTTGCCAGGCAGAACATCCTGTGAAAACGGACGGACACCATACCGGCGTAGTCTGAGAAACTGCTGCAGTAACTCAATGTGGCTCATCGAATACCTTGAAGAACACCTTCAGGAAGGTTTGCAGGTTACAGACAACTGGATCGCTTCTCTCCCATAGTGGATTGAGCAAGACGAGAGCCTCACCAGCCAGATGAGATACCAAATATGTGTACTTTTTTGTTTTGTTTTTTTTTTACATAAATATACAAACTGATTGGTATAATTTTTTTTGTTCTTTAGTAGAGTTGAGCGCGGTTCGTGGTTCGTGGTTCTCCAGTTCGCGGCTCGAGTGATTTTGGGGCATGTTCTAGATCGAACTAGAACTCGAGCTTTTTGCAAAAGCTCGGTAGTTCTAGAAACGTTCGAGAACGGTTCTAGCAGCCAAAAAACAGCTAAATCATAGCTTGGTTTCTGCTGTAATAGTGTAAGTCACTCTGTGAATCAAACTATTATCACATTTCAGTGTATAGTGTGCGTGAACAGCGCCTTCAGATCACTGCTGTTTCTATAATGGCGATCGCCATTTTTTTTTTTTTTTTTTCTTGTCTTCCTTCCCTAAGTGCGCGCGTCTTGTGGGGCGGGCCAGCATGTCAGCCAATCCCAGACACACACACAGCTAAGTGGACTTTGAGCCAGAGAAGCAACGGCATGTGTGATAGGATCTGCATGTCACATGTCCCTGCATTATAAAACCGGACATTTTCTTCACGGACGCCATTATCTGCCTTCTGCGTCTTTGGTGTCAGACATCACTGTCGCAGCTCCGTCTTCCTGAGTCCTATAGCCGATACAGCTGTATGCGCTGCATACACAGCGTTAGACAGCTTAGGGAGAGCACTTTATAGCAGTCCTTTTAAGGGCTCCAACCGGCAGGGTCAGAGAGCCATAGGTGACAGGTCCTGCAAACAGCAACAGCGTCTGTGTAGCCCAGGTCAGGGATTTCCTACCTGCATTTCACCATTAGGAGGGAATAGAAAGGCAGTCTTCCATTCCTCTACCCAGAGCACCACAATCCTGCCACTGTACCCTCTTGTCCTCTGCACACTCCAACTGATAACTAAGCCATTATACTAGCAAACACTCAGTGTACCTAGTGGCATCCTATACGTGGCTATTGGACTTTGCTATAGTCCCACTAGTGCAAAGACATTTGCAGAGCGCGTCTGCCTGCGTTGCACACTACAACTCATTCTAACCAAGCCATTATACTAGCAAACACTCAGTGTACCTAGTGGCATCCTATACGTGGCTATTGGACTTTGCTATAGTCCCACTAGTGCAAAGACATTTGCAGAGCGCGTCTGCCTGCGTTGCACACTACAACTCATTCTAACCAAGCCATTATACTAGCAAACACTCAGTGTACCTAGTGGCATCCTATACGTGGCTATTGGACTTTGCTATAGTCCCACTAGTGCAAAGACATTTGCAGAGCGCGTCTGCCTGCGTTGCACACTACAACTCATTCTAACCAAGCCATTATACTAGCAAACACTCAGTGTACCTAGTGGCATCCTATACGTGGCTATTGGACTTTGCTATAGTCCCACTAGTGCAAAGACATTTGCAGAGCGCGTCTGCCTGCGTTGCACACTACAACTCATTCTAACCAAGCCATTATACTAGCAAACACTCAGTGTACCTAGTGGCATCCTATACGTGGCTATTGGACTTTGCTATAGTCCCACTAGTGCAAAGACATTTGCAGAGCGCGTCTGCCTGCGTTGCACACTACAACTCATTCTAACCAAGCCATTATACTAGCAAACACTCAGTGTACCTAGTGGCATCCTATACGTGGCTATTGGACTTTGCTATAGTCCCACTAGTGCAAAGACATTTGCAGAGCGCGTCTGCCTGCGTTGCACACTACAACTCATTCTAACCAAGCCATTATACTAGCAAACACTCAGTGTACCTAGTGGCATCCTATACGTGGCTATTGGACTTTGCTATAGTCCCACTAGTGCAAAGACATTTGCAGAGCGCGTCTGCCTGCGTTGCACACTACAACTCATTCTAACCAAGCCATTATACTAGCAAACACTCAGTGTACCTAGTGGCATCCTATACGTGGCTATTGGACTTTGCTATAGTCCCACTAGTGCAAAGACATTTGCAGAGCGCGTCTGCCTGCGTTGCACACTACAACTCATTCTAACCAAGCCATTATACTAGCAAACACTCAGTGTACCTAGTGGCATCCTATACGTGGCTATTGGACTTTGCTATAGTCCCACTAGTGCAAAGACATTTGCAGAGCGCGTCTGCCTGCGTTGCACACTACAACTCATTCTAACCAAGCCATTATACTAGCAAACACTCAGTGTACCTAGTGGCATCCTATACGTGGCTACTGGACTTTTGTCTAGTCCCACTAGTGCAAAGACATTTGCAGCACGTCTGCCTGCATTGCACACTCCAACTCAATATAGCTAAGCCATTATACTAGCAAACACTCAGTGTACCTAGTGGCATCCTAAACGTGGCTATTGGACTTTTGTCTAGTCACACTAGTGCAAAGACATTTGCAGCACGTCTGTCTGCATTGCACACTCCAACTCATTCTAACCAAGCCATTATACTAGCAAACACTCAGTGTACCTAGTGGCATCCTATACGTGGCTATTGGACTTTGCTATAGTCCCACTAGTGCAAAGACATTTGCAGCACGTCTGCCTGCGTTGCACACTCCAACTAATTATAACTAAGTTGCATTGTCAGGGATATTTATTCTTTATTATTCTGCTGTTAATAAAGCTAGACCACCACTGCAATCTTCACCACCTCTCAATTTTTACTACCACATTTTCAGTCCACAATCTTGTCGCAATCAACATGAGTGGCAAAATGACAGATGCTGGTGGAAAGGGGAAGAGGCGTGGTGTAAAAGGCAAAAAAGGTTTTGTCCGTGGGGAAGGTGGCAAAGCTCCATTATCATCTGCTGAAGATAGACCATCTACCAGCAAAAGTAAGATGTCTACTACTTACCGTGGACAATCCGATGTGCTCCCTTTGTTACGGACACGAACAACAGGAACAAAGGTAGATGATGGGCAAAAAAGGAAAATGCTTGAATGGATCTCAAGTGGTCCAACAAGTGCCCTCTCTGCCACTTCAAGTACCGCATCCAAAAAACACCAGTCCTCTGAGTTGTCATCCCAATCAAACTTGCTTTCTCCCAGCTCTGAAGTCTCCATCAGCCCTGCACAGTATGGTGGAACTGAGATGGCTGAGTCTGCAGAGCTGTTCAGTCACACTATAGCCTGGGAATCAGAGGTCTGCTCCCAAGCTACAGTGAGTACAGAACAGGAAATGGTCTGCAGTGATGCCCAGAACCTTTGTGACTCAGATTCAGGCCGTGAGGACCAAGTTTCTGAGCATAATGTTGACCCTTTGTCACAAACTGTAACACCTGTGGTTATAGACAATGAGGAACATACTGATGAAGATGAGACGCAGATACCCGATTGGGATGACAACTTAAATATTCGTTCAGGGCAAGAAGAGGCTCGGTCTGAGGGGGAGGGGAGTGCAAACACAACAATTGATGATGACGTTCTAGATCCCACCTACTGTCAACCCCCAGTCAGGCACTCGAGGAGGTCAACAGAGGCGGTGGAGGAGGATGCAACCGACGACGAAGTTACCTTGCGCCTTCCTGGACAGAGTCGGAGCACTGGTAGCACGTCTACAACTGCATCCTCAGCCACCACTCTGCCTATGAGCATTATTCGGGGTGGATCAACAGGTCGCATGGCCTCTAAGCCTTGCCTAGCCTGGTCCTTTTTTCACATCGAAAAAGATCGCCCAACTCATGTGATATGTAACATTTGTCATGATTCTGTTAGTAGAGGTCAAAACCTCAGCAGTTTGACAACTTCTTCCATGAATCGTCACATGACTAAATATCATAAGTCCCGGTGGGAAGCTCACCGTGCTGCAATGCGGCCTAGTGGAGCGAACCATCCACCGCCCGCCCCTTCCACTGCATCCGCGCGCTCTTCATCTTCTAGGACTGTGGGGACAGCTGCCACACCTGTTTTTCCACGCAAAACTTCCACCACTGTAACCGCAACAGGCAGTTTGCTTGTAAGGTCGTCAGTTGGTTTGGAAGGGGAAACAAGTGAGTGTGTACAGCTCTCTCAGACATCGATAGCACCAACGTTGGATGAAGGCAACATCATGTCTCCGCCTGCACTTTCCTCACAAACCTGCATTTTTCAAGGGACACCCTACTCAACACCGTCTACACACAGCAGCCAGATCTCTGTCCCTCAGATGTGGTCAAATAAAAGGCCACTTCCTCCGACCCATGACAAAGCTAAGAGGTTGACTCTATCCCTCTGTAAGCTGTTGGCTACCGAAATGCTGCCTTTCCGCCTAGTGGACACACAGGATTTTAGAGACCTTATGTCTGTCGCTGTGCCCCAGTACCAGATGCCTAGTCGCCACTACTTCTCTAAGAAAGGTGTGCCCGCGCTACACCAGCATGTCGCACACAACATCACCGCTTCCTTGAGAAACTCTGTGTGTGAACGGGTGCATTTCACCACCGATACTTGGACCAGTAAGCATGGACACTGGGTAACTATGGTGATAGATGGTGAAGGGTCTGCTGCACAAGTCTTGCCGTCCCCACGACTTGTGTGTCAATCCTCTGTCTGTCCAAGTTCCGCCACTGCTTCTGCATCCTCCACCTCATCTGGGTCCTCCACCTCCGCCCCAAGCCTGCCTGGTCAGGCCACCAGCGTTCTCACTGCGCAGAAGGAATCACGCACCCCTCATTACTATGCTGGCAGCAGAGCGCAACGGCATCAGGCGGTCTTTAGCTTGACATGTCTTGGTAATAAGAGTCACACAGCTGAGGAGTTGTGGTCAGCTTTGCGGTCCGAGTTTAATAAATGGTTGTCTCCACTCAAACTGCAGCCTGGTAAGGCCGTGTGCGACAATGCTGCAAACCTGGGTGCGGCACTTCGCCTGGGCAAGGTGACACACGTACCTTGTATGGCTCACGTGTTGAACCTTGTCGTGCAGCAATTTTTAACACACTATCCCGGCCTAGATGGCCTTCTGAACAGGGCACGAAAACTGTCAGCTCACTTCCGCCGTTCAAGCGCCGCAGCAGAGCGACTTGCATCGCTCCAGAAGTCTTTCGGCCTGCCGGTTCATCGCCTGAAATGCGATGTGGCGACACGCTGGAATTCAACTCTCCACATGTTACAGCGACTGTGGCAGCACCGCAGAGCCCTGGTGCAATACGTCATGACGTATAGCCTGGGCCAACGAGATGCAGAGGTGGGGCAGATCACCCTGATGGAGTGGTCTCAGATCAAGGACCTATGCACCCTTCTGCACAGTTTCGACATGGCGACGAATATGTTTAGCTCTGACAATGCCATTATCAGCATGACGATTCCAGTCATTTACATGCTGGAGCACACGCTAAACACTATTCGGAGTCAGGGGGTGGGACAACATGAAGGGGAGGAACTACAGGAGGATTCATATGCGCAAGGGACAACAACATCACGAAGGTCCAGACGTTCATCATCACCAACGCAGCAGGCATGGGACCATGGGGGACAGGGATCGACAAGGGCGCATAGTAGCAGGCGAAATGTTGAGCAAGGTGCAGGAGAACATGAAGAAATGGAGGACGAACTGTCCATGGACATGGAAGACTCAGCGGATGAGGGAGACCTTGGTCAAATTTCAGTTGAAAGAGGTTGGGGTCAGATGTCAGAGGAAGAAAGAACGGGTAGCACCTCTATGCCACAAACACAGCATGGACTTGGTCCGCATGGCTGCGCAAGACACATGAGTGCCTTTTTGTTGCACTACCTCCAACATGACAGTCGTATTGTCAAAATTAGAAGTGATGATGACTACTGGATTGCCACACTATTAGATCCCCGGTACAAGTCCAAATTTTGTGACATAATTCCAGCCATAGAAAGGGACGCACGTATGCAGGAGTATCAGCAGAAGCTGTTACTAGATCTTAGCTCGGCTTTTCCACCAAACAACCGTGCAGGTGCAGGGAGTGAATCTCCCAGTTGTAACTTGACAAACATGGGACGGTCTCGTCATCTTCAACAGTCTACCCGTACCAGTAGGACCTTTTCTGGTGCCGGTAACAGCAATTTTATGGAATCTTTTCATAATTTTTTTAGACCCTCTTTTGCAAGGCCACCAGAGACAACAAGTCTGACACATACTCAACGGCTGGAGAGGATGATACAGGAGTATCTCCAAATGAACATCGATGCCATGACTGTGCAACTGGAGCCTTGCTCCTTTTGGGCTTCAAACATAGAAAAATGGCCAGAGCTCTCCAGTTACGCCTTGGAGATTTTGTCGTGTCCAGCTGCCAGCGTTGTCTCTGAACGTGTATTCAGTGCTGCTGGGTGTGTGCTGACAGATAAGCGCACGCGTCTGTCCAGTGACAATGTGGACAGACTGACGTTCATCAAAATGAACAAGTCATGGATCCAGAAGGAATTTACTACCCCTGTGTCATCCTGGGGAGAGTAAATGCTTGTGGATTTGGAATGTGCTTGATGCAAATCAAAACATCCTGTTTGCAACTAGGGCCCAAGTGCTGCCACTGATGTGGTGGGTGTCTGTGTGGCCCAATTTTTGGAAAAAAGGGAGACTCCGCTTGGAGTAACCCTTGCTTGCTGTGTTTTTAAAAGAAGCCAAGATGAACAGAGCTGGGATCAGGAAAGACTTTGCTACCTACCCCGGTGTCATCCTGGGGACGGCTAAGAATAGCGTATTTTTGAATGTGCTTGATGCAAATCAAAACATCCTGTTTGCAACTAGGGCCCAAGTGCTGCCACTGATGGGGTGGGTGTCTGTGTGGCCCAATTTTTGGAAAAAAGGGAGACTCCGCTTGGAGTAACCCTTGCTTGCTGTGTTTTTAAAAGAAGCCAAGATGAACAGAGCTGGGATCAGGAAAGACTTTGCTACCTACCCCGGTGTCATCCTGGGGACGGCTAAGAATAGCGTATTTTTGAATGTGCTTGATGCAAATCAAAACATCCTGTTTGCAACTAGGGCCGAAGTGCTGCCACTGATGGGGTGGGTGTCTGTGTGGCCCAATTTTTGGAAAAAAGGGAGACTCCGCTTGGAGTAACCCTTGCTTGCTGTGTTTTTAAAAGAAGCCAAGATGAACAGAGCTGGGATCAGGAAAGACTTTGCTACCTACCCCGGTGTCATCCTGGGGACGGATAAGAATGGCGTATTTTTGAATGTGCTTGATGCAAATCTAGCTGTGAAGTGTACAACTGGGGCACAACTGCTGCCACTGAATGGGTGGGTGTGTGTGGGGCCCAATTTTTGGAAAAAAGGGGAGACTCCGCTTGGAGTAACCCTTGCTTACATTGTTTTTAAAAGAAGCCAAGATGAACAAGTCATGGGTCAGCAAAGACTTTGCTACCTACCCCAGTGTCATCCTGGGGACGGCTAAGAATAGCGTATTTTTGAATGTGCTTGATGCAAATCAAAACATCCTGTTTGCAACTAGGGCCCAAGTGCTGCCACTGATGGGGTGGGTGTCTGTGTGGCCCAATTTTTGGAAAAAAGGGAGACTCCGCTTGGAGTAACCCTTGCTTGCTGTGTTTTTAAAAGAAGCCAAGATGAACAGAGCTGGGATCAGGAAAGACTTTGCTACCTACCCCGGTGTCATCCTGGGGACGGATAAGAATAGCGTATTTTTGAATGTGCTTGATGCAAATCAAAACATCCTGTTTGCAACTAGGGCCCAAGTGCTGCCACTGATGGGGTGGGTGTCTGTGTGGCCCAATTTTTGGAAAAAAGGGAGACTCCGCTTGGAGTAACCCTTGCTTGCTGTGTTTTTAAAAGAAGCCAAGATGAACAGAGCTGGGATCAGGAAAGACTTTGCTACCTACCCCGGTGTCATCCTGGGGACGGCTAAGAATAGCGTATTTTTGAATGTGCTTGATGCAAATCAAAACATCCTGTTTGCAACTAGGGCCCAAGTGCTGCCACTGATGTGGTGGGTGTCTGTGTGGCCCAATTTTTGGAAAAAAGGGAGACTCCGCTTGGAGTAACCCTTGCTTGCTGTGTTTTTAAAAGAAGCCAAGATGAACAGAGCTGGGATCAGGAAAGACTTTGCTACCTACCCCGGTGTCATCCTGGGGACGGATAAGAATGGCGTATTTTTGAATGTGCTTGATGCAAATCTAGCTGTGAAGTGTACAACTGGGGCACAACTGCTGCCACTGAATGGGTGGGTGTGTGTGGGGCCCAATTTTTGGAAAAAAGGGGAGACTCCGCTTGGAGTAACCCTTGCTTACATTGTTTTTAAAAGAAGCCAAGATGAACAAGTCATGGGTCAGCAAAGACTTTGCTACCTACCCCAGTGTCATCCTGGGGACGGCTAAGAATAGCGTATTTTTGAATGTGCTTGATGCAAATCAAAACATCCTGTTTGCAACTAGGGCCCAAGTGCTGCCACTGATGGGGTGGGTGTCTGTGTGGCCCAATTTTTGGAAAAAAGGGAGACTCCGCTTGGAGTAACCCTTGCTTGCTGTGTTTTTAAAAGAAGCCAAGATGAACAGAGCTGGGATCAGGAACGACTTTGCTACCTACCCCGGTGTCATCCTGGGGACGGATAAGAATGGCGTATTTTTGAATGTGCTTGATGCAAATCTAGCTGTGAAGTGTACAACTGGGGCACAACTGCTGCCACTGAAGGGGTGGGTGTGTGGGGCCCAATTTTTGGAAAAAAGGGAGACTCCGCTTGGAGTCACCTTGCGGTGTTTTACATGACTTTAGAAGGGCGTGCCATGCCTATATCTGTGTGTCCTCCTCTTTTTCCTTGTCCAGCTGTTTTGTTTTCGCATGAGTACATGTCCTTGTCACTTTCCCATGTGTTTGTGTTGTGTTGTGAGTTGTTTGTCACCTTTTGGACACCTTTGAGGGTGTTTTCTAGGTGTTTTACTGTGTTTGTGATTGCCTGCCATTGTTTCCTATGGGCTCGAGTTCGGTTCGTCGAACGTTCGACGAGCCGAACTCGAGCCAGACCCCCCGTTCGGCGAACCGCCTCGAGCCGAACCGGGACCGGTTCGCTCATCTCTATTCTTTAGTTACTATTTTTTTATATACTTTTACAATTTTTTTAACTTTTTTAAAAACTTTTTTACTTAGTCCCTATATGGGACATTACCTTTTATTTCCCTCATCGCTTATTTAATGTATTGCAATGCACAATCATTAGACCTGTTGGTGTAGCACTGACACCAGCATCACAGATCACACTCCTGGCATGATCTCAGATGCTTTCCATAGTTGGATGACCTGGGGGTCATCATGACAACCTCAAGTCCCCATGGCAATGATCAGGCCCCTGCGATGACATCATGGGGCACTGATTGGAGGGGAGAGGGAGTGCACTCTTTCTCCAAGACCCCTAAATACTGAAATCAACATCGATCACTGAATTTAGGGGGATAAACAACAAAAGACAGTGCGTGGCTGGCAGGAAACCGAAAGTCCCAGTGGCGATTGCACGGGCACAGCTCCTGTGCCCTAATGAATGCCAGGATGTAACCCATACGTCTTTGGTTGGCAACTCACTGGCATCAGGGCGTACAGAGTATGTCCAATGTCCTGAGGGGGGTTAAACATAAACTGTAGACAAATGACACCAATAATGCAGCCAGAAAGGGCAACAAAAACACAGCAAAAAATGCAGCAAAACCTGCTTTTTGAAAACAGCTTTTTTACTGCCAAGAGAGCAGGATTGGCTACAGAAAAAAATGCAGCAAAATCATAACATGTTGCACCCTTTAGTGCCTTTCATGTGGCACAAAGGGATGTTTTTAGACTTGTTTAACCTAATCAATACATGAAAAAAAAAAGATGTGGTGTTTCCTCTATTATTGATAACCAGAAAAGGAAAAACAAACTGAAAAACTGAACTGAAAAAACAATGTGAGGTCCTCCCTAGATTCGATAATCAGCCACGGTAAAGCAGACAGCTGTGGGCTGAAATTATCAGGCTGGGAAGATCCATAGTTATTTGGCCCTTCGAAGCCTAAAAATAGCAGCCTGCAGCCACCCCAGAATTAGCGCAATACATTAAATTCTGTTGCATTGCCTGACTCTTCCCTCCTGACTGCTTTGGTGTGGTGGCAATTAGGATACTATTTTTTGAGTTGATGTCAGCTGTATAATGTCAGATAGCCTTAATCCCAGGGAATAGTAATGGAGAAGCGTCTATCAAACACTGTCACGAACAGCCGGGGAAGTCCCTCAGAAATCCGCAGCTGTTCACTGATTCGTTACACACGACTACTCTCTAGCGCCCCCCTTGTCTGCAGGCCACTTTTGGTACTGCAGTACAATGCATAAGATGAGGCTGCTGAGCTGATAATGCCAAATATTGGAGGTCTCACAGCAAGGGTAAATGTATATCTCTGATTCCTGCTAATGGAATATTTATATACCTCGGTACCCTTAATGATAGCACTCCAATAATTCTATGCAATAACAATTACGCTGCCACCACCCAGACTTTCTACAGGTAGCTGGGAACCCGTTTCAGATAGCATAAGGCCCTTCGGGGTTTTGGATTCGTATATAAAGCATAAGGAAAGAAACTCTTAAATTTTTATATATTTAATCCGAAAATAGGCAGTGTTTAAAGAATATACAAGAAGTTACAAAAGGGAACAATACACATTACGGCATAACAGTTACATTAAAATAAAAGGTATAAACATGAAACTTACTAAGCTTCTGCCATAGAAGTGACGTCTGCTTATGGAGGGAGGGAGCTCCAAGAGATGTTAGAATCGGCCAGCATCACCCTTCATGATGCCCTCCTCGTGCTGACTGAGCCCCCAAGACAGGAACTGTCTCTTATGCTCTTGCTAGCCCCCCTTGCCTGTGACATCATTTTACAGTCACTTGTGGGCTGGGCTTGAGATGGTCACAAAGTTCCATAATTCTAGGGTTTTTCATATCTTTGCTCCTGGGTCACACAGGTGAAAGATATTAGCGTCATATTTAATATCTCGATTTTACAGTTACATTGATACCAAACACAACGCCTCTAGCACAATTTTACTGGCCAATACTAATTTGTCGTGATTCCGTCGATCTCCTCGTCAGGTGAGACGGTGCGCTGGATTCCGCACGACGCAGGGATTCTGGCAATGTGTTTTTCATCTTTCTAGCATTAAAGTTGCACTTCAAAACCTGCTTTGGGAGTTTTCCCGCCAATATTACAAAGAATTGTCTTTCTCTGCAGCTTTTGGCTTTGGTTCTACCATCACCCAAAGTCATAAATACCTTAAGCTTCCAGGCCAATCAGATAATCGTCATGACGATCTCTGGCTGATGGTGGACAGGAGGGGGATGGAGACCCTTCAATAGTTCTACATGACACCTCCCCCTTTTTGAGGTAGCATGGGAGATTGATTTGCCAATCGTCTCCTAAGCCTACCTCGCTGGCATCCCCCTGCCGGGACAGCCCATCAGCGTTGCCATGCTCAACACCCTTCCTGTGTTGAATGGTAAAGTCATACTGCTGTAGTGCCAAGCTCCACCGCAGTAGCTTACCATTGTCGCCGGCCACCCGATGTAGCCAGCTGAGAGGGTTGTGGTCTGTCACTATGGTGAAGTTGCGTCCATATAGGTAGGGCTGCAGTTTCCGCAGGGCCCACACTATAGAGAGGCACTCCTTCTCCACAGTGGCGTAGGCCACTTCCCGGGATAAGAGCTTGCGGCTGAGAAACATCACCGGATGCTCTTCTCCCTTCCCATTTACCTGGCTGAGTACTGCACCAAGGCCAAACGCACTGGCATCTGTCTGAACTATGAACCGTCGGGTGAAGTCCGGAGCTTGTAGGATTGGGGAACTGGCGAGGGCAGCTTTTAGTGCCCTGAAGGACCGTTCACAGTCATCTGTCCAGGTGACTACTTGCGGTAGCTTCTTTTTGGTGAGGTCCGTCAATGGCTTAGCAAGAGCACTATAGTTAGGAACGAACTTCCTATAGTACCCTGCCGTACCCAAGAAGGACATCACCTGCTTCTTTGACTTGGGGGTAGGCCAGGAGGTGATGGCGTCAACCTTCCCTGGCTCTGGTTTCAGGGTCCCGCCACCCACTCTGTGTCCGAGGTACTGTACCTCCGTCATGCCGATCTGACACTTCCCTGGCTTTATAGTCAGACCAGCGCTTTGGATCCGCCTGAGCACCTGCTCCAGGTGCCCCAGGTGTTCCTCCCAAGTGGGACTAAAGATGGCAATGTCATCCAGGTAAGCTACTGCAAACCCTCCTAGTCCCTCGAGCAGCTGGTCGACCAATCGCTGGAAAGTGGCAGGAGCATTTCTCATGCCAAAGGGCATGACAAGGGATTCATACAGCCCAAATGGGGTGATGAAGGCGGACCTTTCCTGTGCTTCCTTGGACATAGGAATCTGCCAGTACCCTCGACTCAGGTCCATGATGGTCAGGTACCGGGCCCCGGCTAAGCAATCCAGTAACTCATCGATGCGTGGCATTGGGTACGCATCGGGTGCTGTGATTGCATTTAGCCTCCTGTAGTCCACACAAAACCGGGTTGTCCGGTCCTTTTTGGGAACCAAGACTACAGGCGAGGCCCATGCACTTTTGGACCTCTGGATCACTCCCAGGACTAGCATTTCATCGATCTCCCTTTTTATGTCCTTTTGTACCTCTAGAGAGACACGGTATGGGGGTTGACGAACTGGGGAATGACTCCCGGTGTCCACCTGGTGGGTGGCTAGGGATGTCTTCCCTGGGACATTTGTGAAGGTCATCAGGTAGGGCCGGAATACCTCCCGCAGCTGGGACCTTTGGCCCAGGGATAGCTGTGGGTTGAATGTCGCCTCCTCGATAGACCCTCCATCCCGGGCCGAGGCGAGCAAGTCCACCAAGACTTCACTTTCGCCTTCCTCGGGTAGACTACACACAGGAAGGGCAAAGGCTTCCCTGTCATGATGAGCTTTCATCATGTTGACATGGAAGACCTTTTGCCTCTTCCTGGCATGGTCGATGGTGACCACATAGTTTACGTCATTGAGGCGCTGATGCACCAGGTATGGACCCTCCCAGGCCGCCTGAAGCTTGTTCTGGGTCATTGGGACTAGGACCCACACCTTCTGACCCACTTCGTACACCCGCTCTCGAGCGTGTTGGTCGTACCATCGCTTCTGGCTGGCCTGGGCTTGCGCCATATTCTCATGCACCATCTGCGTCATTGACTGCATTTTGTCACGGAGCCGAATGACATACTCCACAACGGACACTTCTGGGGAATTCAGTTCCTCTTCCCAGGATTCCCTTACCAGACCAAGAGGCCCCCGGACTCGTCTGCCATACAGGAGCTCGAAGGGGGAAAACCCCGTTGAGGCCTGTGGTACCTCTCTGTAGGCAAACAGCAGGTGTGAGAGATACCGCTCCCAGTCGCGTCCATGTGACTCAACCAGCATCTTAAGCATCTGCTTAAGTGTACCATTAAATCGCTCACACAAACCATTGGTCTGTGGGTGATAAGCGCTTGATATCTGATGCCGCACCTGCATTTTCTTACAGAGAGCCTCCATTAGACGAGACATGAACTGAGTCCCCTGGTCGGTAAGCATTTCCCTGGGAAATCCTACTCGGGAGAATATGGTCAAGAGGGCATCTGCCACCTTATCGGCTCTAACTGAGGACAGAGCCACTGCCTCCGGATACCGGGTAGCATAGTCTACCACAGTAAGGACGAACCGTTTTCCAGAGCTGCTGGGGACGGCCAGAGGCCCGACGATGTCCACAGCGACCCTCTGGAAAGGCTCTTCTATCACCGGCAAAGAGATCAGGGGAGCTTTGGGAGCAGGCCCTGACTTTCCCACTCTTTGGCATGTGATACAGGAGCGGCAGTAGTTGGCAACATCTGTCCCCATTTTGGGCCAATAGAAGTGGTGAGACAGCCGGGCCTTGGTTTTGCTAACCCCCAAGTGTCCGGCGAGTGGGATCTCATGGGCAATCC
This sequence comes from Anomaloglossus baeobatrachus, assembly GCF_048569485.1. Lineage (NCBI taxonomy): Eukaryota > Metazoa > Chordata > Amphibia > Anura > Aromobatidae > Anomaloglossus > Anomaloglossus baeobatrachus. The sequence continues at coordinate 295,148,769 of NC_134358.1, read as the reverse complement.
GCAGCAACTCACTCCTAAAGCGGTGAGGCACCACCAGCTGTTTTTCCTTCAGCCACTCTTGTTGGGGGTTACAGGGAATTGTCTCCCGGTACAACTTTCCCTGGTCCCAGAATACCCTCTCCTTATCGGTCTCGGAGGAGGGCTTCTCTGCGAGGTCCCTTAACGTCTCTAGACTGGCATCAGTTCGTAGAGCCACCTGAAACTCTTGGCTAGAGGCAGCCAAAAGTGACGTTAAGGTTCCAACCTCACCGGGACCCTCTGGGACCTGCTCTGGGTCCATCACCAGTTTCGTTATCCCTCTGGGTGAAGAGGTGTCAGAAGGCAGGGTTTCATTTGCGTTCTGGGCACTCTGACTGCGGGTGACAGCACCGATGAAGGCTGTCTCCCCGGGGAATAACCACTCTTCCCCATCAGCCTGACAGGTACTACTGGCTGTGTCACTGTCCGCTGTGACACTGCTCAGCTGCATTTGGCCACTGTCCTCGTGGTTCTCATGTCTTCCTCCATCTCTGTCAGCACAGATACTTGCTACCTTGGGGTTGTCCTCAGCCACGTCACCCTGCTGCGTGGCATGGCTGAGTTCCCCTGTACAAATCTCCACTTTATTACCATGCACAACATTTGTAATCACGTTCTGGATATCCGCATTCGGGTCGCATGACTTATCAACAACATTTGCATCACATGATTTAACAACATTTGCATCACATGACTGATCAACAACATTTGTATCACCTGACTTTTTGGATTCGGGAGGATCATCAGGGAGAAATTGTGCAACTAATCGCCCCAGATCAGTCCCCAATAAAACATTGGTTGGTAGATGTTCATCCACCCCCACTTCCCTCCACCCTCTCCCAGCACCCCAGTCGAGGGGAATCAGGGCCATTGGGAAGGAGTGGTGGACACCCCCCGCCAAGGCGACAGTCAGGAGTTTTCCCGGGATAAAGTTTTCAGGGGGTACCAGTTCAGGGCGGACCAGTGTTCTGTCGGCCCCAGTGTCCTTGAGCCCCACAGTGGGGGTTCCGCCTACGGTGACGGGGTGTAGGTTTTCGCAGGCCCTACCACCCGCCTTCCTTGCCAACAGGACAGTTCCAGTAGGCCCTTGGGCCTTGGATGTGGGGTTCCTCTTCTGCCTCTCTGGGCAACCAGAGCTGAGGTGTCCAGGCAGGTTGCAGGAAAAACACCTGCGAGTGTCAGAGGTGGGCCGGGCACTGGTGGATGAAACAGGACCTCCGGGAGGTCGGCTGGTAGGGGCAGGGGTGGTTGTAGTTGTCATCTTACCCCCTTTCCAGCTAGTGGTGGATGGCTTCCGCACCTCCGATGCACGGTTGGCCACATAGGCGTCGGCAATCTGGGCTGCTTTTGAGGCCTCCTTGGGCTCTCGGTCCATAACAAACTGTCGAACCTCCACAGGACAGACATGTAGGAGTTGGTCCTTCACCATGAGGTCCTTTAACTCCTCAAAGGTTGTAACGGACAGTCCTTGGATCCACTGGTCAAAGGTGCTCTGGAGCCCACCCTCCAGATCGCTGTAGCTGTCATGAGGTCCGAGCTGGAGGGTCCGGAATTTTTTTCGGTACACCTCTGGAGTCAGCTGATACTTCCGTACTAGGGCCTGCTTGATGGCCCCATAGTCTCCACTCTGCTCTTGAGGGAGACTGGCAAACGCGTCCAGGGCCTTGCCTCGCAGCCCTGGGGTTAAGTATCGTGCCCATTGTGTTGAGGGTAACTGGTACTGCAAGCAAATCTTTTCAAATCCCCTCAGAAAGGTGTCCAAATCCCCGTCCTTTTCCATCACAGGAAAGTGCTCCGGTCGGGGCTTAAAGCTGCTGGCATTATTGGACTCACCGTTTAGTGAGGAAGATGTCTGCTGCCGGGCTTTGAGGATATTCAATTCATGGTCTCTCTGGGCTTGGCGCTCTCGCTCGGCTCTCTCAGCCTCTCGCTCGGCCTGAGCCTGGCGCTCGGCTCTCTCAGCCTCTCGCTCGGCTCTCTCAGCCTCTCGCTCGGCTCTCTCAGCCTCTCGATATTGCTGAATGAGGTTTAGCCGTCCCTGCCGGTCATCTGCAGCGAATTGTTGTAGAGCCATCTTCAGGAAAGAGTCCATGTTGCCCCGGTCACTGCTCTGGCTTGCAGTTGATGGTGGGGACTCTGCAGAAGCACTATCCTGGGCTTGGCTTGCCTCCTCTTCTCCAGCACTGGGGAAATGAACGTGCTCTGCGTCCCATTGTAAAAGTTCTTTAATGAGGTCCTGCCTCGTTTTGCCATGGCCATCAATCAACTTGGATCTGCAGAGTGCAGCAAGAACTTCCTTCTTCTGCTGATTGTACCAGGCTTCTGACACAGCCTCCATAATTGCCAAATAAAAGATAGGATAGAAAACAAGAGAGAAGGGAGGGGGTAACTGCTACACGTACAGTATTGTTCCAGGTATATTTAAACACTGAGTTCACTCCTCAAAACTTTTGCAAGTTTTTAGTGAAAGGGATGATTGCTCAAACCAGATCACTAATGCTTTATATATCCCACCGCTTGCCACCAATTTGTCACGAACAGCCGGGGAAGTCCCTCAGAAATCCGCAGCTGTTCACTGATTCGTTACACACGACTACTCTCTAGCGCCCCCCTTGTCTGCAGGCCACTTTTGGTACTGCAGTACAATGCATAAGATGAGGCTGCTGAGCTGATAATGCCAAATATTGGAGGTCTCACAGCAAGGGTAAATGTATATCTCTGATTCCTGCTAATGGAATATTTATATACCTCGGTACCCTTAATGATAGCACTCCAATAATTCTATGCAATAACAATTACGCTGCCACCACCCAGACTTTCTACAGGTAGCTGGGAACCCGTTTCAGATAGCATAAGGCCCTTCGGGGTTTTGGATTCGTATATAAAGCATAAGGAAAGAAACTCTTAAATTTTTATATATTTAATCCGAAAATAGGCAGTGTTTAAAGAATATACAAGAAGTTACAAAAGGGAACAATACACATTACGGCATAACAGTTACATTAAAATAAAAGGTATAAACATGAAACTTACTAAGCTTCTGCCATAGAAGTGACGTCTGCTTATGGAGGGAGGGAGCTCCAAGAGATGTTAGAATCGGCCAGCATCACCCTTCATGATGCCCTCCTCGTGCTGACTGAGCCCCCAAGACAGGAACTGTCTCTTATGCTCTTGCTAGCCCCCCTTGCCTGTGACATCATTTTACAGTCACTTGTGGGCTGGGCTTGAGATGGTCACAAAGTTCCATAATTCTAGGGTTTTTCATATCTTTGCTCCTGGGTCACACAGGTGAAAGATATTAGCGTCATATTTAATATCTCGATTTTACAGTTACATTGATACCAAACACAACGCCTCTAGCACAATTTTACTGGCCAATACTAATTTGTCGTGATTCCGTCGATCTCCTCGTCAGGTGAGACGGTGCGCTGGATTCCGCACGACGCAGGGATTCTGGCAATGTGTTTTTCATCTTTCTAGCATTAAAGTTGCACTTCAAAACCTGCTTTGGGAGTTTTCCCGCCAATATTACAAAGAATTGTCTTTCTCTGCAGCTTTTGGCTTTGGTTCTACCATCACCCAAAGTCATAAATACCTTAAGCTTCCAGGCCAATCAGATAATCGTCATGACGATCTCTGGCTGATGGTGGACAGGAGGGGGATGGAGACCCTTCAATAGTTCTACATGACAAACACCCCCATTACAAACCCAGTAAGTAAAAAGAGCACATAACAAACAAAAAAAATATTTTAAAAAACACTTCCAGACTGCATTGGTTCATCAATTTATTAAAAAAAAAAGATATGATAGTCCAAATTAAGTCTGGGAATGAGGCTCCATAGGTTACTCCCGGTAAGGCTGCGCTCTGCACAGTTGCTGGGTATTGCAGAGTGCAGCCTAGCTGGGAGTGACCTATGAAGCTTCATTCTCAGAACAAGGCTTCAAAGGTTGTTCTACAGAATCAGTGGATGTTGTGTAAACGCTATGGGCTACATCGGAGCTGCAGGTATTTTTTTCAATAATAAATTGGTGAGCGAGGTACAGTATAATTTTTATTTCTTTCTCTCTCTCTTTTTATCTCTTTCAGGTTCCCTTTTGTGGATCACGTCAGATTAAGTGGAATACTTTGGATTTTCATGGCTTTTTTTTAATAAATTGGTGTACCAGGGCAGGAGTTAGGGAGAGTTTTGTAAAATAAAATATTGTTGTGTGTTCTTTGCTTTTTTTACTTACTGTGTTTGTAATGGTAGACACCTCTCCACTACTATCACCAGGGCTTGATGCCAGCTGACACTATACAGCTGTCATTAACCCCAACTACCATTACCCTGATTGCCACCACACTAGGACAATCGGGAAGAGCTGGGCAAAGCACCAGAATTAGCACATCTAATGAGATACACCACTTCTGGGGCAGCTACCTGTTACACCTCGTGGCTCTCCTGTGGCAAGGAATGAGACAGTCTCCTTGCCTGCCACGAGTGCTCCTGCTCAGCAACACCGAAGGTCTGCCAGACTGCGCAGAGTGCAGGAGAAACCTCCTCAGAGAGGCAGCACAAGGGTGACACCTAGTGGTACTCCTGTTGCAAGAAATGAGGCGGTCTCCCATTCCTTTCCTGCCGCAGCTCCTCCTGCTCAGCAGCCTCGAAGGTCTGTGAGGTTGCGCAATGTGCAGAGGTTTGCTGCTCAGGGAAGCAGTGAGACTCCCGTTATCTCTACACATTGTGAGACCGAGGATCCCGCCTCTATTTCCCAGAGGCAGGAGGGTGAGCATGTGCTATGCTTGGTGGATCCTGATTCGCCCACTGACGTCACACGGCTTGATGACAAGGCTGGTGACGTGGTGAATCCTGACTGGCCAGGCTGGGATGTCGTGGATCCTGATTGGGTCAAGTCCGTCATCTCCGCCTCGCGCCCGCCCTTGGCTGGAGCTACACCTCCTTAAAAGCTCCTCCTGCCATCATGGCGGCGCACGACCGTCCTTCTATGTTTGGATGTCTGGCAGCGTGCTGCCATGCCACTGCTCAGGCATTATCTTCCTCTGTGGGCTTGGCCCTTGCTGCTTAGGCAGCACCTGGTTTGCAGGCCGTGTCCCTGCCTTGCTGCTCCGGCAGTAGCTCCTTCTACAGGCCGTGATCCTGTCCCAGGTGAGCTCCTCGAGTCTCCACTGGACTCACCTGGTTATTGAAAGCACACGTGCGTGGGCACCTCTGTGCTACCCTCGTGCCATATTCTCGTGACTTCCACTGGCACACGTGCGTGGGCACCTCTGTGCTTCCCCGTGCAACAGGTACACCGAGCCGTGTGATCCCTGCCATACAACCCACACGGGTTAGGGCAGACCGGTGTACATAGATCGTCTGTGACATTCCAGACGATCGCTAGCAGCAACCCGCTCACTCTTCACCCACCATAGCAGCGGTCCCTTACACCGCACAGTGGACCTTGACCGGCGGAAGCTGTCCATTCCCCATCTTGGCACGCTTCCCCGGGTCCCCCTCGTAACAGCTACCTGCTGGTATTTTTAGGCTTGGAAGGGCAAAATAACCATGGACCTTCCCAGACTAAAAATATCAGCCCACAGCTGTCTCCTTTATCTTAGCTGATTATCAAAAAGAGGGGGATCCCACGCCATTTTTTAAAGTATTTATTTATTAGCGTAAACAAGGCTAAAACCACCCTTTAGTGCCTTTCATATGGCACTAAAGGGTGTTTTTAGTCTTATTTAACCTAATAAATAAATGAAAAACAAAAATAAATAAATAATAATATGGGGTTCCCTCTATTGTTGATAACCAGCCAAGGAAAAACAAACAGCCGCAGGCTGATATTATTAGCCTGGAAAGGTTCATGGTTATTTGCCCCTTCCCATCCTAAAATTACCAGTATGCAGCCACCCCAGAAAGGGCGCATCCATTAAATGCACCGATTCTGGCACCCTGCCGACTCTTCCCGATTGCCTAGGTGCTGTAGCAATCAGGGTAATATTTTGGGGGGTTGATGTCACTATCCCTCATTCACTAATTTATTATCAAGAATGTTCCCACAAAATTCCATCGTAGTCTAGAATCCACGAATGCAGCTCAGGTGACTGTGAATAATAGTAAAGTACAGCTATTTACAGGTGCTGGGTAGTGATGATAACTCATTAGAGTCAATAGCTTAACACTGCACTCAGCGAGACCCAGTGATGCTGAAGAGCATTGTAGTTACTACCCGTTGACTGTGAATAGCTTTATTTTAGTGCTATTCGCAGGACCTGAAGCTGCATTCATGGATCATGGACTACAATGGAATTTCATGGGAATATTTTTGGTAATATTTTGGTGAATGAGGTATAGTGTGGGGGAGTCTTTATTCAAATAAACTATTTTTATGTGTGTCTTCTTTTCTTTTCACTTACTGCATTAATAATAAGGGTGTCTGATTGACACTTCTCCATTAACACTAGATCTTGATGTCAGCTGACATTACACAGCTGATATCATCCCAAAAAACTATAACCATGATTGCCACTGCACCAAAGCAATAGGTAAGAGCTGACCAAAGCACCAGAACTGGTTCTTCTAGTGTGAGGCGCCAATTCTGGGGCGGCTGTGAGCTGATATTTTTAGACTCGGAAATGCCAAATAGCCATGTTTATCCAGCCCCCAGCTGTCTGCTTAAGGGTTCATGCGCACGTAACTGCTGAATATTCAGCACATGTGCGCGTCAAATCGCTGCAGAAACACTGCATAATGGATGCAGTATTTTTGTTAAAAAAAGCTGATTTCATGCGCTCGGGATGCTGCCTCTCCCATAGGCTTCTGCCACACTCACGTGAAATTCACGCACGTGCCGAGAGACACGTATTTTCCCTGCGTGTTGCGTGCAGGTAAGTACGTGTCTCTGGTACGTGCGTGACACGTGTGTTCTACGTGTGCTATCCGCGATAGCACACGTAGAATCGGTAATTATTATACTCACCTGGTCCTTCCTGATGTCCGCGCTGCTGTCCGTGGTGCTGATCCTCGGTCTCCAGCCCTCCCGTCTCCCCGCTGCTGCTGCTGCCAGGCAGTGAAGTGAATATTCAATGAGAATAATGAGCGGCGGTCGGCAGCAAGAGGCAGCAGCGGCAGAGACAGGAGGGCTGGAGAAGGTGAGTTAATGTTTTGTTTTTTTTTCACTGACATGTGTGTTTTCTCCGGCGCGTGTCACACGGGACCGCATCCACACTACACCCGTGTGGTGCGGGTGCGGGCCGTGTGACACCCGTGCTGCGGGAGAAAACACTGACATGTCAGCGCTTTCAAAAACGCACACACGTACAAACGCACACGGACACACGTTCCGTGTGGTTTTACGTGTGTGTGCCTGCTACAATAGGGTAGCATTGGTTAAAGTGTCTCCGTGCCGCCGGTACGTGTAAAAAATGCCAAACACGTGCCGGAGGCACGGATGTGTGGCGCTAGCCATAGACAGAGCGCACAAATAATTGACATGCTGCTTTTATGAACGCACAGATTTGGGTCAAAATTTTAGCACCCAAATCGCTGCGTTCAAAAAAGCAATGTGCACATATCTCATGCACAATCTACATAGATTGTGCAGGGGACACAGGATGCATGCATTTACGCTGCAGTGCAATACGCAGCATAAATGCATGTAAGTACGCAACATGCGCATGAGCCCTTACCTGGGCTGTTTATCAAAAATGAGGGGACCCCACTTCATTTTTAAAATGTATTTATTTACTTCCCAGCAGTCACCTGAGAGTCCATTCATCTTCCAACCCATGTTCGAGTCTTCTAGAAAAATTGACTTTCGTTACTGGAATCAAGCCCGTCTGAACGTCCGAGTCTGATTTATTTAAGTAACAAGCGCTCAAGCATTTTAGTGTTCGCTCATCACTAGTTAAAACAGCATTTTTTTTTCTAAAAACTACAATACTGTGCAAAAGTTTAAGGCCAGTGTGAAAAAACTGAAGCAAAGTAAGAATGCAAGAAAAAAAATAGTTTATTTTTGTCAATTAATAAAATGTAAAGTAAATGATCAAAAGAAAAATCTAAATCAAATCTATATTTGGTGTTATCACACTTTGTCTTCGAAAATAGCATCAATTCTTCTAGATACACTTGTAAAACATCAGGGATTTTGTAGAATTATGTGAGGTAAATGACTAATCAAGTATACCACACAAATGATAATGATAATTTTCTGTCTCAGTATTTTTTATTTTAAATAAGCAAAGTGCGCACATAGCCTAAGTTGTAAGTTGAAACACAGTCATTAATTGAATCAAACAGGTTAAGGCTAAGACCGCACTTTGCGTTTCCACCTGCGTTTCAGCTGCTTTTTAGGTCCGTTTTGAGATGCACCTTTTTCATGCCAAAATGCTTGCGTTTCCATTTTCCATCCTAATCAATGGGAAAAGTGATTTTTTTTTCGACCGCACTTAGCGTTTCTAAACACTGCGTTGAATTTGCATATTTTGTGGCAAAAATTTTGTTCAAAGAAGCAGCATGTCAATTGTTTTTGCCATTTTCGGTCAGTTTTGTTAACATTGAAGTCAATGAAAAACGTATCTGTTTGTGCAAAATAGAAATTATCTACATTTAATATGCTTTTTAATTGCGTCTCACTTGCGTTTCTGAAAATAGAAACGCAACTTAATTGTGCATGGAAGTAACCTCACCAAAGTTTTGACGAACGTCACATCCTTTGAAATATAAATAGATTGTTTGTGCGACCTGAAAGCATCCTTTGCAGTGTTCATTTTCGATTTGTTATATTTAAAGCATAAGCTATAATTATGGCATGGTATAAGAGGCTGAAATTAGATGTGTCCAAATTGATAACTTTGGTAAGTTTTTTATTCAAAATGTTTTTGTTTTTTTTTAAATTTTATTTTTTTTTATAATTTTTGGTTGGTAAATATTATTTTAGAAAAATATTTTTTTGTTAATTTTATTTTGTCAAAAAAAAAATATTTAGCCAAAAAACATCAGTAACATGAATATCTGTTAATCAAAGCAATATGTAATTTAACACAGGTTGAATCAATGCCTTGCTTATGGGACCCCACCGCACCTGACTATATGCTCAAACTTAAACGAGCAGATTGTTGGATCATCATATGCAAAGAACTATATCCTTAGTGGCATGAGGCTGACTAAGCTTGGTATGTAGTTTTTTTTTTAATTTTTTGAAACAATTATGGTAAAAAAAAGTAAAACTTAAATTAATTGCGATTTTTTTTTTCTTTATAAACATGTACAGAAAATGATGTCCGCAAAAGGTGGCGATCAGTATGTGACCGCTTTAATAAAATTCGTTTTGAGAGCAGTAAAAGTGGATCTTCACCATTAAAACCTAACTTCATTTACTATAATGAATTAAAATTCCTATGTACTGGCCGAGTTTTGCGACAGTAAGTTTTTTTTGTAAAAAAATTTATTTACAAAAAATCAAATCTATTTAGTTGTGTTTAGTTAAACCGTTATTATATAAATTTAAAAATTATCATTACAGAACAGAGGGAAATATACCACCCAAAGAGCATAGGAACACACAAGATCTAGAAAGCACTTCAAATAATCCTACAAGTTCAAATGTCAGCAATCAAGACCAGATTTCAATTGAGGATCTCCAAAATGAGACAGAAGATGACACAGTCCTTATTGAAAACTCTGATCCAGGACCATCTGCTGAAATTTAAAAAAAAACATACCAAAATCCTAAGAATAATAAAAAAAAAAAAATCCAAATGACCTAACCCAAGATCATCTAACAAATCAAACCTTACAGATATTAAAAGCAACAACTGAAGATGATTCTTATGATAATTTCTCAATGAGTATGGCTAGTAGAATTCGTAATTTAGATAATAAAAAAAAAAACAATCTGCATGTATGACAGCAATTTGTGGTCTTTTGGAGTATTTTGAGGATGATAATGCATTTCCCACAGGTGTTGAATTAATTCAGCTTATGGGCAAGTTTTTGGAGAGGAAAGGAGTCAAAATCCACAGCAGCCCAATCAACCTAGTGGACAAGCTCAGTTTAGTAAAACAAACCAATATCCTAATATACATCATTCATTTATTCAACAAAGTGTTGCTCATCCATACTAAAAAAATGTAAAAAACAATTATGCACAAATAATTCCAAATAGTTTCCCAACCACGCAACCTAATAGAATGAAACTATGTCTGGTTATTTTACAAATGAGCTTTTTTTCACAACCATAAATTATTTTTTTGGTTAAAAAGAAAAAGAAGTTTTATTTTGTTTCAAATTACCATATAATTAAAAAATATTAAGCCAAAACAAGGATCATTGTAAATTATTTGTCTGTTTATTTTATGCTCATAAACAAACATAATAACATAAACATTGTGAATATATTTGACCAATGTGACAAAGGTATAATTTATCTTGTCAAATAAATATTCAATCATGGTTAAACAATATCAATCTTTTTGTGTATATTTTATACAGCAATTATTTTTTGAAAAAGGTTATAAAAAAAGAGTGACTATAAAACACTAAATGTTTTGTTTCGAAATTTAACAAATATGTTTATTCCAAATTAATATATTATTGTGGACCTTCAAGCCCTACAGTAGCATACTGCCATTGTAAGGATCCAACATTTGATGTAAAATAATTTTTAAATTTATCCCTAATTTCCACCCCACAAAACATTTGGCCTTCCAGAAAAAGATAAAACTGGCAGAACATTTGTGGGCTGACGGCCATCTACAATGTCACATCTATATTTACGCAAAAAGTTATGCAAAACACAGCATGTTTTTACAACTTTATCTACAGTAGAAATGTTTAACTTCATTGTTGTATGTAATACTCTCCATTGGCTAGACATGATACCGAAGGTACACTCTACATACCTTCGGGCACGACTGAGTCTATAGTTAAAAATTTGTTTATTATCATCCAATTTTCGCCTGGGGTTTGGCCGGAGCAAATTAGGTTGTAGTGGAAAAGCCTCATCTGCGATAAATACATAAGGTATTGGTTCTTGTGTGCCAGCAAATGGTTTTGGCTCTGGAAAATGTTCATTATTCACTATAATTTGTTTCCAAAATTCAGAGTTCTGTAAGATTCTTGAATCTCCGGTGCTGCCATAACCACCCACATCTATGGCTAAAAACCTGTAATTAGAATCAGCTACAGCCATTAGGACTATTGAAAAAAAAAATGTATAATTAAAAAAAGAAGAACCTGATCTTGGGGGTTGTTGGATACGGATATGTTTCCTATCTATAGCACCGAGGCAATTGGGAAGTTTGCTACTGTCTTAAAATTTTGGGCAACCTGCATCCATAATCCCATATTTGGAGTTGGCATTTCAATTGGTGCTAAAATTTTCCAAATAGCTTCACATGTTTCTTTGAGTATTTCTGAAATCGTCGTTTTTCCCAACCAAAAAACAAAAACGCAAAAACGGAAAGTGCCCCGGGGCTGAAGGGGTTAATTACGTGAAACTTTTTGCTTAATAAGTATCTCATTGTTTTCAAGAAATTCTGACTGCAGTCAATAACCATGGTTTAGTAACCTCCGATCTGATTAATATATTAAACTGCTGATGTTCGCAGTAATTTTTCTGAACATCCTTCTAAACAAACAAATCATTAAAAGATTCGGATTTAAGAAAAGCAATTAAACAAAGTTGGAGCTAAAATCAGCCAGATTCTGTTTAGTTTGTGTTGCTTATCAAGATGTAAATTAATTAGGACAATGTACTCCTGCGCTGAAAACCTGCCAACATTCTCATACAGTTAGCCAGCAAGTGTTCCTCATTTCTAATGTTTTTAATCAACAAGTTGGACCCAGTTATTTCAGTCGTGCAAGAGATTTCAATATTGGCCACTCAATAAGCCTGTCTCCAATATTCAGAAAATGTAAAAAATGATACTCCTTAAAATTATAAAGTGCCATAATGTCAACAACAGAACATTAAGAGGGCTTTACTTTACTGTACCTATGGCCATAAGGTATTTTTCACATGAGTGCTAGAGATGAGCGATGTTCGAGGATCGCCAATTTCATCTTTGAGTGATTTTGGGGGGTGCTTGAGATCGAACTTGAACTCGAGCTTTTTGCTAAAAGCTCGACAGTTCGAGTTACGTTCGAGAAGGGTTTGATCACCATAAACGTGGCTTTTCACAGTAAGGCTATGTGCACATGTTGCTATCTGCATTCGTCCTGCATCTCCAGCACAATCCCTCTCCCTTTCCTACTCACCGATCATGGGCGCCTCGCTCCATGTCTGTCACAAATCTGCGGTGTCTTTTCCTCTTTAGAAAATGGCTGCCGCTTCATTAGTCAATTAGTTAATAGCTAGCATACAAAAATATGGCGAAGCCCACGTCATTTGTTTTTTAATTATTTCATGAAATTCATGAAATAATTAATAAAAAAAGGGCTTCCCTATATATTTTGTTCCCAGCCGGGTACAAATAGGCAGCTGGGGGTTGGGGGCAGCCCGTAGCTGCCTGCTGTACCTGCCTAGCATACAAAAACATGGCTAAGCCCACATAATTTTTGGGGGGGGCAAAAAACTCCTTCATACAGTCCTGGATGGAGTATGCTGAGCCTTGTAATTCTGCAGCTGCTGTCTGTCTGTATGGAGGAGAGCAGACAGCAGCTGCAGAACGACAAGGCTCAGCATGCTCCATTCACTAGTGTATGCAGGAGAGCAGACAGCAGCTGCAGAACTACAAGGCTCAGCATACTCCATCCAGGACTGTACGCAGGAGTTTTTTGGCCACCAAAAAAATGACGTGGGCTTCGTCATGTTTTTGTATGCTAGCCAGGTACAGTAGGCACCTACGGGCTGCCCCCAACCCCAAGCTGCCTATTTGTACCCGGCTGGGAACCAAAAATACAGGGAAGCCCGTTTTTTTAATTATTTCACTTATTTCATGAAATAATTAAAAAACAAATGACGTGGGCTTCGCTCCATTTTTGTGTCCAGCCAGGTACAACTAGGCAGCTGGGGATTGGAATCCGCAGCACAGGTTAGCCCGAGCTTTCTGGGCCCCGCCTCTGCTGCGAATTACAATGCGCAGCCGCCCCAGATAATGGCGCTTTCATAGAAGCGCCATCATCTGGCGCTGTATCCAACTCCTCCAGCAGCCCTGAAGTCGGGTGGCTTGCTGGGTAATTATGAGTTAATACTAGCTTTGTTTTACTAGCTAGTATTAAGCCAGAGATTCTTAATATCAGGCAAGTTTGACCCAGCCATTAAGAATCTCCAATAAAGGGTTAAAAAAAAAAAGACACCACACAGAGAAAAAATACTTTAATAGAAATAAATGCACAGACACACTTAGAGACCCCTTGTTTATTACTCCCTCTTATCCCTCCACGATCCTGCTCTTCTGTCTTCTTTCTCTTTCAACCCATGCAGCTCTTCTACATCAGCAGCGCTGCATGGGAGAAGACGCTGCTGTTCCCGTGCAGTCTTTTCACTCCGTGAGTGACTAGGAGCTGCTGCCTGTAAGCGGTGACGTCACCGCTGCAGGCGCGTTGCTATAGCAATGGTGATCTCCGTTATTGACCGGCTGTAGCAGCCGGTGAATAACGGAACGGGGAAGCAGAACGGGGAGTCGACTGTGTGCCACAGCATATCGGTGGTACACGGAGATACACAAACGATCACCGCGTACTGGAGAGATGCACTTACAGGACCTAGCATGACGTCAAAGCCATGTTACCAGTCTGTAGCCAATGAGATAATAGACACGTGACTGGTCACATGACTATTTTGACGTCACAATAGGTCTTATGCTGGTGCTGGTTACCGGGAGGACGCAGCGATTATCGGAAGGAAAAGCAGTGGGAGAGCAGTGCAGGACGCATCGCGGGGACAGGTAAGTGTTATGGCAATGTTTATTAACTGTATGTGTACATTTATAATGTGTTTTTATGTTTTTGTGTTTGCCTCCCATTGGTTTCAATGGGGTTCGAGAGGTTCGTCGAACGGCTCGCCGAACCGAACTCGAACACGGCCTCCGTTCGACGAACCGAGTCAAACTCGAGCCTCTAGAGGTTTGCTCATCTCTAATGAGTGCCCTCGTCCTCAAATATAATATGACAACTACAGTATAGTACAAGGGATGGAACAGGCAAGGAATTTGCTACGATGACCAGAAGTTGCATTTAAATAATGTGTACAATACAGATAAATACACCATAGGGAATACTGAGGAAAATGTATGAAAACTATCTCAAAGACAAAACTAAGCAGCTAATCTACCACTCTGTCACTCTCATCAGTCTCAGACACTGCTTAGCTCTGACTTGCAGCATCATTGTGGTAAAAGCACATGCCCTTAAGGCCACTTTACATGCTGCGATATCGTTACCGATATTGCTAGCGTGCCTACCTGCCTCCATCATTTGTGTGTCACAGGAAAATCGCTGCCCGTGGCGCACAAAATCGCTTGAACCCGTCACACTACTTACCTGCCTAGTGACGTAGCTGTGACCGGCGAACCGCCTCCTGTCTAAGGGGGCGGTTCGTTCGGCATCACAAAGCGACCACCCAATAGAAGCGGAGGGGCAGAGATGAGCGGGACGTAACATCCCACCCACCTCCTTCCTTCCTGCGGCCGCAGGTAAGGTGAGATTCCTCGTTCCTGCGGTGTCACACAAAGCGATGTGGCTGCCGCAGGAACGACAAACAACATCATACAAGCAGCAACAACGATAATTGGGAATAGGGGAGCATATCAACGATTCACGATTTTGAACGATTATCCGACCTTTCTTGATCGCAACGACATCGCTAAAGCGGCCGGATGTGCGTCACAAATTCCGTGACCCCAACGAGATCGCTTGAGCGATGTCTTAGCATGTAAAGCGGCCTTTAGGCTATGTGCGCACTAGAAAGTGCCTTTTTCTTAAGAAAAAGAACTGACCCTCTTAGAGAATCTTGCACCCGCGGTAAAAAAAAATGCACCAAAACTGCAACAAAATCCGCATGCGGTTTTACCATGATTTGCCGCGGATTTACCGCGGATTTGCCTCGGATTTACCGTGGATTTTCCGCAAATTGGTCCCTGCAGATTTTTACCATTATCTATGGCAAAAACCGCAGGTACCTGCAGAAAAGAAGTGACATGCTCATTAATTCCACAGCGGAAAATCCGCGAGTATAAAAAAACGTAGTGTGCGCAAAGCATTTTTTAAAACCCGTAGGATTTGCTGGGGAATGACTGCAGCAATGTTAGACACATTTTTTGCAGCAATTCCGCGGTAAAATCCACGGTAAATTCGCAAGGCCTAAGGGCTCATGCGCATGTTGCGTAATTAAATGCATTTACGCTGCGTATTGCACTGCAGCGTAAATGCATGCATCATGCATCCCCTGCACAATCTATGCGCACGATGCTTTTGTGAACGCAGCAATTTGGGTGCTAAAATTTTGACACAAATCTGTGCTTTCATAAAAGCAGCATGTCAATTATTCCATGTGCTATGGTTGCAGCTCCCACTCTGTCTATGGTGGGGGCAGCAGCCATAGCGCATGAAATCGGCTTTTTTACTACAGAAAAACTGCATCCATTATGCAGTGTTTCTGCAGACATTTGAAGAGCACATGTGCTCTCAAATCGCTGCAGAATATTCAGCAGTTACGTGCGAACACAGCCTAAGGTCTCCGACACACATCCATTAAAAACGTGCGTGTTTTGTCCGTTTCCGTATATACTGGAGACCCGGACAAACGTGCACCAATGTTAATCTATGTTTGTGGTCAAACTAGCGTTTTTAATCATGTCCGTGTCCGTGATCCATATGTGTTTCCGTTTTGCACGGCAGCATGTCCGTTTCCTGCACGGAACACGCAGACACGGACACCATGAAAGTCAATGGTTTGGTGCACTCAAGTACGTTACACAGATGCATCTCTGTATGCTCCGTGTACGTTTTGTGCTTTTTTGTAGTGATGTCGGCTATTCTTTCTTTTCCTGTGTATGTCGGTCAATCTCCCTCAGTCCGTCAGTCGGTCTCTCTCTGTCGGTCGGTCCCTCTCTGTCTTGTCTATCCCTCTCTCTGTCTGTTGGTCAGTCTCCCCCCTCTCTCATACTTACCAATCCCCGATCACCGGCGCTGCACAGTGTTCACACTGCTCCGGCGGCTTTTACTATTTTGAAAAAGCCGGCCGCTCATTAATCAATCTAGTATTCCCTGCTTTCCCCGCCCACCGGCGCCTATGATTGGTTGCAGTTAGACACGCCCACACGCTGAGTGACAGCTGTCTCACTGCAACCAATCACAGCCGCCGGTGGGCGGGTCTATACTGTGCAGTAAAAAAAATAAATAAATAATATCAAAAAAACGACGTGCGGTCCCCCCATTTTGATACCAGCCAGGGTAAAGCCACACGGCTGAAGGCTGGTATTCTCAGGATGGGGAGCTCCACGTTATGGGGAGCCCCTCAGCCTAACAATATCAGCCAGTAGCCACCCAGAAATGCCGCATCCATTCGATGCGACAGTTCTGGAACTCTACCCGGCTCTTCCCGATTTGCCCTGGTGCGTTGGCAATCGGGGTAATAAGTAGTTAATGGCAGCCCATAGCTGCCAATAAGTCCTAGATTAATCATGTCCTGAGATACCTTCCATGATTAATCTGTAAGTTACAGTAAATAAACACATAATGAAAAATCCTTTATTTGAAATAATAAACACTAAAAAAAACCCTTGTTCACCAATTTATTATGCCCCAAATACCCATCCATGTCCGGCGTAATCCACGGAGGTCCCGCGTCGCTTCCAGCTCTGCTACATGAAGGTGACAGGAGCTGCAGAAGAACACCGCCGCTCCTGCAAGATCCACGCAGCAACTGAGGTGAGTATCGCGATCAGCGATGACGTCACTCAGGTTACTCGCAGCCATCACGATTCCATCACGGGTGACCGCTAATCAGAATGCGACACAGACAGAGCGACGGTATGAGGATGAAGTCAGGTGAAGTTCATTCTCAGCACGCGACTCTGTCTGCTGTCTGCGGGTAATCAAACACGAGTTTTTACATTAAACACGGAACATTTCACACGGAAAAAACATTCACACGTCAGTTAAACATCACACGCACACACGGGCATTACACACGCACACACGGCTAGCATACGCCGGTCATACAAAGCCCACACGGACCATAAAAATGGACAAAAAAATGGATCACGGACCTGAAAAACGGCCCATATTACACGTGCGTGGTTTTAACGGATGTGTGTCGGAGGCCTAAGAGAAGTGAAGAAATGACCAGTTGGACTGCAAAGCAGAGATTCACATACTGTGCTCCAAAAGCAAACCAGAAAAGAGCAACACTAACACTTTTAGATTACAATCTGTATCTGTTGCGTTTTTGACATTGCAGAATTTCTGCACTACTTTCGTTGCTTAGTTTTTTAATTGCATTTTGTGTGCATTTTTGATGCTGCATTATTATTACGTCTTTGAATGTGCGTTTTTTGTCTATGCTTGGTGTGTCATCCTTTATATAATGCTGTTCTGTTTTTGAAACTTCTTGTTATTGACATCATTAGGTGCGGATTACATGTGTTTTTGATGTGTTTCTGCGGCGTAAATGAACCAAAAACGCATGTGCATTTTTACCTGTGGATTTTCCACATCTAATGTAAGTCTATTGGGAAATTCCGCTGAGAAGACTCAGTATAGCCACAAAAGAAATTGACATGTTGTGGTTTGGAAAAGTGCACCATAGCTGAGTTTATGCAGCATAAAAAAGAAGCAGCATTGGCATGAGATTTCTTTAGGTTCCATCCACTTTGCTTGTACTGTAAATAGCTGCTTTTTTTATTCAGTGAAAATACGCAGCGCTAAAAACGCAAGCAAAACTCATCGTGGGCACATATTCTTATAGAGTAAAATATTGTCAACCAATCCATAAAGTTAAAGGAATGCAGCATAGGCAGTGGTGGAGCAAGGGGTACTTTGCACGTTGCGACATCGCTACTGCGATATCGTCGGGGTGAAATCAAAAGTGACGCACATCCGGCGCCAGTAAGTAAAGCCTAGATGCACCGATAAACGATCGCAAAAGCGTCGTAAATCGGTGATCTGTGTAGTGT
The DNA here is from genome assembly GCF_048569485.1 of Anomaloglossus baeobatrachus. Lineage (NCBI taxonomy): Eukaryota > Metazoa > Chordata > Amphibia > Anura > Aromobatidae > Anomaloglossus > Anomaloglossus baeobatrachus. The sequence goes on along the minus strand of NC_134358.1, from coordinate 295,130,644 downwards.
CGGTCATTTCCATAATTTCGCTGCAGCGACAGGTACGATGTTGTTCCTCATTCCTGCGGCAGCACACATCGCTGTGTATGAAGCCGCAGGAGCGAGGAACATCTCCTTACCTGCGTCCCGCCTGCAATGAGGAAGGAGGTGGGTGGGATGTTTACGTCCCGCTCATCTCCGCCCCTCCGCTTCTATTGGCCGCCTGCCGTGTGACGTCGCACGACCCGCCCCCTTAGGAAGGAGGCGGGTCGCCGGCCATAGCAACGTCGCAGGGCAGGTGAGTGCGTGTGAAGCTGCCGTAGCGATAATGTTCGCTACAGCAGCTATCACAAGAGATCGCATCTGCGACGGGGACGTGAAAATCAATGTACAGTAATGTCGAACCTGACGGATGGGGGCTCAAACACAAGTTTTGCACAGGGGTCCAGCGCCAGTACATTTTTATTTAGAGAAAAGCTGGATGTATTTTGGTATGTGCACAGAGCATTGCTATACAGATATGCATTCATCATTAATATAAAGCCAGGAGCACTGGGACATGCTGGCTTTTGTATGGATATATTTATCACAGTTCCGCTGTCCAGACTATCTCTGCAGAGAAGACACTGATTGCCAGAGCTTTGTCAATAATTATTTGTAGCTTGCATTTGACTGAACTGGCTTATCTCCTGCAAATAGCAATTCTTGGAGGTATACTAGTGCATCAGGATATGAAGAGATAAATTAAATCAAATGCCAACCTTGGGGACCTGAGTCTTATCAGGATGCGCAGGTTGTATCTCCTGTATTATCCTAAGATTACAATGTAAGTACAATACAAATCATTCATTTCAATTAAAGACAATATTCAATTCTGTTAGCATTACTCATTTGATAAAATTTTATTGTCACTACTGAAAAATATGCAGCAAGCAATTAAAAAAAGCTGGTAGCATTTCAAAGTGATTTTAAAGAATATGGTAGTACTGTCATTACTTTCTTTTCCATTAAGAGAATTGAAAAATTGCTTTGAAATCTCTTGCAAACTTACTAGCAATTCACCACTACCGATAAATCAATTAAAGAGAATCTGTCATGTACAAAAACACTACTGACCTGTAGGTATGTGGTTAGTCTGCAGCCTAATTGTGTTGTAAAGTTGCCTGGCTACTGCACTGAAAGTCCGGCTACTGGGAGGAAATGAGGTTTATTTCTCCTGGCAACTCCCAGCTTTCAATCATAAAGGCACAGCTACAGTCAGTGTTCAGTAGACAGTGAACGGTGATTGTAACCGCGCATTGACACTAACAACCGGCTCAGCAGGGCATTGGTACAGAGCTGTCTGTCCATCAGTGCCAGGGCATGGTTACAGCTGCTGTTCACTAGGTGGACGCAGGGCATTAACATTACTGGGGGAAGGCATAGGGCATAGATGTTACTTAGGGGCATACATGTTACTGAACAGCATACATGTTACTGAGGGGCATACATGTTAGTGAAGGGCATACACATTACTGAGGGGCATACACGTTACTAAGGGGTATACAGTGCCTTGCGAAAGTATTCGGCTCCCTTGAATTTTTCAACCTTTTCCCACATTTCAGGTTTCAAACATAAAGATAAAAAAAATTTAATTTTATGGTGAAAAGCTAACAACAAGTGGGATACAATTGTGAAGCAATATTATTCGTCCCCTTTAAGTTAATACTTTGTAGCGCCACCTTTTGCTGCGATTACAGCTGCAAGTCGCTTGGGGTATGTGTCTATCAGTTTTGCACATCGAGAGACTGAAATTCTTGCCCATTCTTCCTTTGCAAATAGCTCGAGCTGAGTGAGGTTGGATAAATAGTGTTTGTGAAGAGCAGTTTTCAGCTCTTTCCACAGATTTTCAATTGGATTCAGGTCTGGACTTTGACTTGGCCTTCTAACACCTGTTTATGTTTATTTGTGAACCATTCCATTGTAGATTTTGATTTATGTTTGGGATCATTGTCTTGTTGGAAGACAAATCTCCGTCCCGGTCTCAGGTCGTTTGCAGACTCGAACAGGTTTTCTTCAAGAATGGTCCTGTATTTGGCTCCATCCATCTTCCTATCAATTTTAACCATCTTCCCTGTCCCTGCTGAAGAAAAGCAGGCCCAAACCATGATGCTGCCACCACCATGTTTGACAGTGGGGATGGTGTGTTCAGGGTGATGAGCTGTGTTGCTTTTATGCCAAACATATCGTTTGGCATTGTGCCCAAATAGTTTGATTTTGGTTTCATCTGACCAGAGCACCTTCTTCCACATATTTGGTGTGTCTCCCAGGTGGCTTGTGGCAAACTTTAAACAACACTTTTTATGGATATCTTTGAGAAATGGCTTTCTCCTTGCCACTCTTCCAGGCCAGATTTGTGCAGTGTACGACTGATTGTTGTCCTATAGACAGACTCTCCCACCTCAGCTGTAGATCTCTGCAGTTCATCCAGAGTGATCATGCTCTTGGCTGCATCTCTGATCAGTCTTCTCCTTGTTTGAGATGAAAGTTTGGAAGGATGACCGGGTCTTGGTAGATTTGCAGTGGTATGATACTCCTTCCATTTCAATATGATCGCTTACACAGAGCTCCTTGGGATGTTTAAAGTTTTGGAAATCTTTTTGTTACCAAATCCGGCTTTAGACTTCTCCACAACAGTATCACGGACCTGCCTGTTATGTTCATTGGTCTTCATGATGCTATCTGCGCTTTAAACAGAACACCGAGACTATCACAGAGCAGGTGCATTTATACAGAGACTTGATTACACACAGGTGGCTTATATTTATCATCATCAATCATTTAGTACAACTGTGGCCCGGTGACTGGTAACCCCAGACCCCGTGGGCGCGTCATAGTGCATTCACCTCCTAGCACCTGGACTGTCAGTGCAGTGGCCACGTGGCTATTGACCTGCAGGTTAACCCCATATCTATAGTTTATTATCCTTTTTTATACTTGACAAGCTCTCTTTAAGAAAAGTCTAGATGTACCCTAGCCTATTTGTCAGGGTTTACATTATATAACATTGTGGTATGTCTGGGAAATAGCATTTCAAATGGACCTTGTATTTGCATGTTTATTTTCTGCAATATTTAAGGGACTGTTAGCCTTGTGCTGTTGATGACCTCTACATACAGTGCCTACAAGTAGCATTCAACCCCCTGCAGACTTAGCAGGTTTACACATTCAGAATTAACTTGGCATTGTGACATTTGGACTGTAGATCAGCCTGGTAGTGTGAAATGCACTGCAGCAAAAAAGAATGTTATTTCTTTTTTTATTTTTTTTTTTTAAATTGTGAAAAGTTTATTCAGAGGGTCATTTATTATTCAACCCCTCAAACCACAAGAATTCTGTTTGGTTCCCCTAAAGTATTAAGAAGTATTTCAGGCACAAAGAACAATGAGCTTCACATGTTTGGATTAATTATCTCTTTTTCCAGCCTTTTCTGACTAATTAAGACCCTCCCCAAACTTGTGAACAGCACTCATACTTGGTCAACATGGGAAAGACAAAGGAGCATTCCAAGGCCATCAGAGACAAGATCGTGGAGGGTCACAAGGCTGGCAAGGGGTACAAAACCCTTTCCAAGGAGTTGGGCCTACCTGTCTCCACTGTTGGGAGCATCATCCGGAAGTGGAAGGCTTATGGAACTACTGTTAGCCTTCCACGGCCTGGACAGCCTTTGAAAGTTTCCACCCGTGCTGAGGCCAGGCTTGTCCGAAGAGTCAAGGCTAACCCAAGGACAACAAGGAAAGAGCTCCGGGAAGATCTCATGGCAGTGGGGACATTGGTTTCAGTCAATACCATAAGTAACGTACTCCACCGCAATGGTCTCCGTTCCAGACGAGCCCGTAAGGTACCTTTACTTTCAAAGCGTCATGTCAAGGCTCATCTACAGTTTGCTCATGATCACTTGGAGGACTCTGAGACAGACTGGTTCAAGGTTCTCTGGTCTGATGAGACCAAGATCGAGATCTTTGGTGCCAACCACACACGTGACGTTTGGAGACTGGATGGCACTGCATACGACCCCAAGAATACCATCCCTACAGTCAAGCATGGTGGTGGCAGCATCATGCTGTGGGGCTGTTTCTCAGCCAAGTGGCCTGGCCATCTGGTCCGCATCCATGGGAAGATGGATAGCACGGCCTACCTGGAGATTTTGGCCAAGAACCTCCGCTCCTCCATCAAGGATCTTAAGATGGGTCGTCATTTCATCTTCCAACAAGACAACGGCCCAAAGCACACAGCCAAGAAAACCAAGGCCTGGTTCAAGAGGGAAAAAATCAAGGTGTTGCAGTGGCCTAGTCAGTCTCCTGACCTTAACCCAATTGAAAACTTGTGGAAGGAGCTCAAGATTAAAGTCCACATGAGACACCCAAAGAACCAAGATAACTTGGAAAAGATCTGCATGGAGGAGTGGGCCAAGATAACTCCAGAGACCTATGCCGGCCTGGTCAGGTCTTATAAAAGATGATTATTAGCTGTAATTGCAAATAAGGGTTATTCCACAAAATATTAAACCTAGGTGTTGAATAATAATTGACCCACACTTTTATGTTAAAAATTTATTAAAATTTAACTGAGCAACATAACTTGTTGGTTTGTAAGATTTATGCATCTGTTAATAAATCCTGCTCTTGTTTGAAGTTTGCAGGCTCTAACTTATTTGCATCTTATCAAACCTGCTAAATCTGCAGGGGGTTGAATACTACTTGTAGGCACTGTATATAATATGAGATCAGCATTGCCATCAATCAGCTATTTTTAGCTATGGCACTGGCTAGAGTTCATTGATTGCGTAGTGGCCACTGCCAAGAACTGCAGATTAACTGCTGTTTCATTTTTTTCACCCTTCCAAAAAAAAACCAAAACCTTAAACAATACGTTATACAAGTTATATGTATCATAATATAGTGCTACTGAAAATACAACTTGTCTCACAAAAACCTTGTCTTCATACAGCTACAGGCCTAAAACACACTTCTGCAAAAAAAACATCCATATGACACGGTCCGTTTTTCGGGTCTGTGTTCCGTATTTGTGGGGCGTTTTACCCTGTACATATGGCATCCATGTGATGGCGTATGCGAGCCGTGTGCACATGTGGAATGTCCGTATTGTCATGAAATACGTACGTGTGCAGTCCGTTTTTTTAGATACGTATTTTCACACAAATAACCTTGTTAGCCCTCATAATGTGCTTCTGGTTTGCTAAATTGGTCAATTAACTACCCAATTTGGTTAGTTTGCTTAAAAAACCTTAAAATACATGGCTTCAAAGCTCTTTCTCACATGAGACACACTCCAAAATTTCTCTCTCCAATGAAGCAACCATGTATTTGCTCTGGTTGATATCTAGGAGATTTGGGGTTAGGCGACATATGATTGAAGAAGAGCCACCACTGGAGAAAAGGATGTGGATTCACCCCCTTGTGAAGCTCAGGAAAACACATGGCCATTTTAATATTTTATATGGGGAAATGCGGAAATTTTCACCTAAATTCCAAGCCTACTGCCATCTCACCATGAATTCATTTGACAACATCCTTGGCCTTGTGTACCAACGTTTGAAGCATCAGGACACCTCTATGCGCCTCAGCATCTCCCCTGAGGAACGACTGTTGGTGACTTTACGGTAGGTGTTGACATGTATACTCATGCTTTATGTGTCATATTGAAATACATGTTAAGTTGCTTAAGCATCATTTTGTAGATATATTTAAATTTAAAAATATCGAATTTGTGGAAACCTTATATTGATCACTTAACCACATTGCAAAATCAAATTAAAAACTGAGAAGTCACTTCTTCCATTCTATATTTACCAAGATTAAAGAATCAAGAGACTTAACGCAAACAAAATTGTTTATTAAACACAAAATTAGATAATTTTCCAATATGGAAAGTAAAGATCACATATGCTTTTCCCAACCAAAGAAATTATAACAAAACATACACAGTATCTCGCCAGTCATTGGATGTTACAAATATGTGTTGTGAAATATAAATTACATGAATAGTCAAAGTAATGTCATGTTTTTATTCTATTTCAGCTACCTAGCAACTGGCCAATCCATCAGCAGTCTGCACTTCGAATTCTTATTGGGAAGGTCCACAATTGGCAAGATTATCCTGCATACCTGTACTGTGCTTTGGGAGACCCTTAGGCGTCATGTCATGCAGCTACCTTCAACACAGGGATGGATGCACATTGCAGATGAATTTTTGGAGAAAACAGCTTTTCCTAATTGTATTGGTGCCATTGACGGAAAACACATTAGAGTGAAGAAACCACCGAACTCTGCATCAAGATATTTTAATTATCATAAGTTTTTTTCTGTAGTTATTTTGGCCATGGTAGACACAAACTATTGCTTTTTATTTGCAGATATTGGGGCCTATGGCAGTGCCTCAGATGCACGCATTTTCAGAAGCTCACGTTTAGCAAGACGATTAATGTTTAATAGTTTAAGTTTGCCTGCACCAAGACCATTGCCTGGTACTAATGGCCCAATTGTCCCTTTTGTAATGGTTGCAGATCAGGGGTTTGCATTGTCAAGGCATTTGATGCGTCCATATCCTAGAAGGGGGCTGGACAGATCAAAAGCCCTATTTAATAGCAAAATGGCCAGAGCACGTTGCTATGTGGAACGTTCCTTTGGCATTTTGGCCTCAAGATGGCGCATTTATCAAACCACCATACAACTCCAACCAACCACCGTCAAGGCTGTCATTAAATCGACAGTAGTGTTACATAATTACTGTAGATTACATGATAGCAATGATGAAGATATTGAGGAGTTTCCTGCTTTAAATGCACCATTTGTAGACAATGGTAGTGTCAGAACCACTGTGTCCACTTCTGGTCTACAAGTGAGGAATCAGTTTAAAGATTTTTTTGGTTTAAATAGCCATAGTCCTGTATAATTTTGACATGAAGAAAGTTTGTCAACACTTGGTTACATAAGCACAAACACATATGTAATACAAAAGAGAAAATTACCATACATAGGTATCATTTGTGGGTTTTTGGTTGGTTGGTTGTGTTTGTGGTCCCCATAAGCTTTTGTGATATAACTATATTGTTATGACATCAGGATTTTTTGTTATTCTTAAAAAAATAATACTGAATGTACATGACTAATAAAATTATGGCAAATTTGTTATGAAAAACTTAGTCCAGAATTATTATTTTACCTATTTATGTATGTTCTCTTTTGCAAAGCACCCTGTATTTTTTTTTTATATACAATTTTGTCAGGGACTTTAGCCCATACAAAACACCATACTTTATTATGCAATAATGTCACGCAAACATAATTTGTTGGACACTATTGGAATACAAGTATGGGACCAGACCATATGCAGATACTGCATAGTGGCTGGATTTTTAATAATAAAGGTGTCTGCATGTTAGTGTGGTAGTTTATGTGCGTGCATCTTATCCCTAAACCCAGTAAATTCTAATGGATGGTCCAAACAACATGTCCAGAGCAAGGCATCATTCTAACAGGCAGGTATTGTTTTTGAAGTGATAGAGTAATTTCTATAGAATTTTTGTAAAGGAAAACAAAAATATGACCACATGCATATAGAGTAAGTAATGTGTTACATTTTAAAATGTTTTCCAACCAGCAATACCCTAGAAAACATACCAAAATGTAAAATAATACATACAATATCACATTATGATTCAACTAAATCCTCTAGGCTAGTGATGTTTTCCTGTGTAGGCTCCATTGCATTGACATCTACAGAATATGTTTGCTGCACAACAGTAGATGTTGTAGTGAGTGTCTGATCAGTGTTTCCACTAGTAACAGTTGTTGCACTTGGAACCAATAATGAGGCAGTTGTTTGTACAGATGGAAGACCAAGTGTAGGTGGTACATATTGATGTGTTGGAAGAGGCTGAGTATGTGTGTATGTGAAGTTAGTTGGGTAAGTCTGATGTTGAAAGTACTGTTGATGTGGATTATTAGGAACATGGTAGGCTGTTGGTTGTTGAAACATTTGAGGTTGTCTATGAACATTACTAACAATACTAGGATAGTTAAAAGAGGTTTGCATTGGTGTTTGTTGGGCTACTTGTGGGACAAATGTTGGCTGTTGAGATGGCCTTTGTGTCATTAATGTACTTGTTTGTTGTGGGACAACTGTTGGCCTAATTAGTACATCAGTTACCATAGAAGAAGATGGACACTGTATATGTGTTTGTTGCACTACAGGATTAAGTTGAAAATTAGAGAAATGTTCTTCTGTTTAGCTTTCCACAGTTTGTTGAGTTGTGTTTGTGTGTGGGCCACGTGGATTGGCTCTCCATTGTTCTATCACTTCAAAACAATAAATGGGTTCTGGGTCACGTTGGGTAGCAGATATTAGTGTTATTAAGGACGCCCTCAATCTGTCCTGCCTATCAGGTGCAACCAATGCAAGAGAGGGAGAAAGGGAGCAGCAAAATCTCTCTCCATCACTCTCTGGTATCAGTGAATTCATCATGTGTATAATTCTGGTATCAATGATATCTGGCAGGGAACGTAACTCTTCATAACGCCTATGTCTGCGACCACGGATAGATTGTGCTACTGTGCGCGTGGTATTAGTTGATATTCTTGGCTGTGTGCCTGCATGTTGCTGTGGACTACTGTCTGGAATAACTGGTGAAGGGCCACTTTCTTGCCCTGTAGACTGGCCTGCAATTACATTAGTGGATTGACTTGTGCCCAAACCCAAATCAGATGACATTTCTTCTGCGTCTGGCTGGCTGGTGTTGGGGATTGGTGGAGGTTGATATGAGGTTGGCTCCATCTCGGAAGCAGAGGTCGCTGTTAATACTGCTGACTGGGCTTCCTCACTATCTTCCAGGTTATCCTCTGTACTTTGATGAAGAAAAAAAAAAACATTACTGTGTGCCTTTTAAATAAAACCACCATATCATGTAATGGTTTAAACTTACTTTGGTAATTCCATAATGGGCATAAGGAAGCTCAGTTTTTCATAATGGACATATTTTTTCTTCTTTGCAGCAGCAGCTGTGGTGGCCACTGGGTTATACTCTCTTCTGAACTGGTCACGGGCTGAGCGCCATCGCCGTTTGACAAGATCCACTGTTAAAAAACATTAAAAAATGGAAATTCAGGTCACTAATTCAAACAATTGTAGCTGTTAAAAAATTAGACATTAGTTTTGAATTGCATCAATTGTATGAAATAGGAAAACACATCCATGTGTATGACAACAACAACCCATTACACTCATCTAGTGACATAATAACACAATAAGCATGGGAGAAAAAACAAGTTCAGCAGTAAACATCTGCAACCACTTATTCATCATTCATCTCCTTATAATTGTTCAAAAAATAAAAAACCTACAGAAAGCCATGAAATAAAATATCTACAAACCCAGGAAGTGCCATATGTTCCACATAGATTTTCCATTACACACTACACATTACTGTTACCATTCCAGACATGGTGACACCAAGGAACTTGCATAATAAACCAAACATAGAAATACAAATCCATAAATATAGACAAATCACAGCACATTTGCAATACAAAATGCACAGAATTGGTAACATCCAAACCCCCAAACATGTTTAATAGTGGCTTCCCCACCATGAAATGCCACTTGTACATGCATAAAATACTTTGCAGCCCATATATACACATGCTGACATTACTAGTAAATTGCAATGAATACTTCAAAAGTGCAGAAAACTACACTCTCCTGTTTGTGAATCTGCAGTGTATCTCAAAATGAGTCAGGCCCATTAACCCCATAGCGACGGCCTAACGTCTCAAGACGTCGGAAAAACAGGGTACGTATTCTGTTCCGACGTCTTGAGACGTCAGGCCGGAAAAAGCTTGTAGTGCCCCCCAGTGACGAAAAATCTCGGGGGTTTCAGCTACCGGGGGTAGCTGAGACCCCCAAGATTATGAATCGGGGTGTTTTTTTTGGACCCCGATAATGTGATCGCCGGTATACACAATATACCGACGTACACATAAAAAAAAAAAATGGCAAATAATACTGATTTCTTTCTCATCTGACATGATCAATCATGTCAGATGATAAAGAAATATAATCCTCTAGTGCCCCCAAAGCCCCCGTAACCGGAGAAATCAACCCCCACCACCCCCACCCCCACCGGATATCCAAAATGGCGCCGACGCACGCCGAAAACTGCCGCCGCCGCCGGCTCTGCATTCATTTCCCTCCGATCTGAAATGATGAAACATTTCAGATCGGAGGGAAATGTCCTCCCCTGACCCCTCCTCCACCGGAGATCTCTGGTCCCCCGGAGCACCCTCCGGTTCTCCAGAGCGCTCCCCCTTCCCTCCTCCGGAGCGTGCAAGATGGCGGCGCGCAGCGCACAGTAGCGCGCGGCCGCATTCATCCTGCTCTTTCTGCCGCATGTGACACGTCACATGTGGCAGAAAAGTTGTCTCCAGGTCCCGCCAGGTCTCCCGCCGTCACCCCCCCTCAGCCCCCGGTCTTCCGTTACCTGGCTGCTGCTCCGTCCCCGCGATCACTCCGCCTCCTCTGGAAAGCTGGCGGCGCATGTGCAGACAGCGGCTGTCAGCTTGATCCTTGCAAGCAGGGATGCTGACCGTGCTGCTTGCACATGCTGCTGTACTGTGGACCGGGGGAGAGTGAGTGCAGTAATCTGCAGCCACACTCCTCACATGGAGAGACTGCTGTTCTAGAAAATGGGGGGTACATTCTGTGAGCGTGCCCCTCATATTCTGGAATGAGGTTACTGCAGGTCACTCTGTCCTAGGTTGGACCGGGGCAGTGTGAGTGCAGTATTCTCAGATTACTGCACCCACACTGCTCATGGAGAGCTTGCTCTTCCAGAAAATGGGGGATACGTTACCTGAACGTGCCCCCCATATTCTAGAAGGTCCAGAGTCGCCGGGGGACCTCCAAAATGGATTACAGGGACCGAAATTTATTTATTTTCAATTAATTGGTGAAAAAGGAATGTTTCGGGGAGTTTTTTTTCAAATACATTTTTTTTTTTGTCTTTATTTTTTTCTATTACTGACTGGGTTAGTGATGTCGGGTATCTGTTTAGATGCCGTGACATCACTAACCCCAGGGCTTGATGCCAGGTGACATTACAGCTGGTATCAACCCCGTATATTACCCCGTTTGCCACCGCACCAGGGCGCGGGATGAGCTGGAGCGAAGCGCCAGGATTGGCGCATCTAATGGATGCGCCACTTCTGGGGCGGCTGCGGCTTGCTATTTTTAGGCTGGGAAGAGTCCAATAACCATGGCTCTTCCCACCCTGAGAATACCAGACCCCAGCTGTCCGCTTCACCTTGGCTGGTGATCTAATTTGGGGGGGACCCCACGTTTGTTTGTTTGTTTTTTTAAAAAAAACACCTGGGGAGCCCTCCAAATTGATCACCAGCCAAGGTGAAGCTGTCAGCTGTGGTTTGCAGGCTACAGCTGTCTGCTTTACCCTAGCTGGCTATCAAAAATAGGGGGGACCCCACGTCGTTTATTTTAATTATTAATTTTTTGGGGGGGCTAAATACAAGGCTAGGCACCCTTTAGTGCCCCATGAAAGGCACTAAAGGGCGCCAACTTAGAATATGCAGGGGAATGGGACGTTATATTTGTTTGACATCTATCCATTCATCCATTGTAGCATTTTAGGCTGTGCGCCCACAATCAGGATTTGCAGCGTTTTGGGCGCAGAGTGTTTTCTTTGCATCCATAGCGCTGTGTTGTGCAGTAGAAGCACAGTGGAAAGATTTTTAGAAATCCCATGCCCACTGTGCTTCTTTTCTCTGCAGCATAAAGCGACCTGTGGCGCAGCTTCCAGAGCCTCAGCATGTCAGTTTATGCTGCGGAGACAAGAGTGTTCTCTGCAGGTAGCTTAGAGCTCCACAGCAGCCTGAACCCAAATCGTGGGCATGGGCAGCTGTGTTCTCCCGTGGACAACACTCACATCTCTGCAGGAAGGCTGACACGGTGTGCTAGATGCCGTGTCGCTGGATCATGGCCACATAGCCTAAAAGTGAGAAATTTATTGCTACAGCAACATTTTTGTGAAGTACCTGTGGATTCAAAATGCTTACTATACTCCTAAATAAAATCCAGTTTCCAAAATGGGGTCACTTGTGGGGGGTTTCTGTTGTATAGGTACCCAAGGGGCCTGTTAATGTGACATGATGCCCGCAATTTATTTCAACTTTTCCAGAATTCAAATGGTGCTCCTTCCATTCCAAGCCCTCCTATTTATCCAAACAGAGGTTTTTGGCCACATGTGGGGTATCCCTCTGCTCATAAGACATTGGATAACAACCTCTTGGGTCCACAGTTTGTTGTTGCCTCTTGAAAAAGTAAGAAATTTGATGCTAAAGCAACATTTTTGTGAAAAAAATGACAATTTTCAATATGGCAACCTAAGCTTATCAAATTCTGTGAAGTACTCTTGGATTCAAACTGCTCACTATACACCTAGATAAAAGCCTTGAGGGGTCTAGTTTCCAAAATGGTGTCACTTGTGAGGGGTTTCTTCTGTTTAGGTACCTTAGCGGACCTGTAAATGCAACATGGTGCCCGCAATCTATTTCAGCCAAATTTGCTTTCCAAAATTCAAATATTGCTCTTTCTGTTCCGAGCCCTCCCATTTGTCCAAACAGAGGTTTCTGACCACATGTGGGGTATCATTGCGTTCATAACAAAGTGGGGAACAAGTTTTGGGGTCCATTTTGTTGTTATTTCTTCTAAAAGTGAATAAATTTGGGTTAGAGCAACATTTTTAGGTAAAATTTAATTTTTGCTTTTTTTCATTCCACATTGCTTTTGTTCATGTGAAGCACCTGAAGGGTTAATAAACTTCTTGAATGTGGTTTTGAGTACTTTGGGGGGTGCAGTTTTTAGAATCGTGTCACTTTTGGGTATTTTCTGTCATCTAGGCCTATCGAAGTCACTTCAAATATGATGTGGTCCCTAAAAAAATGGTTTTGTAAATTTTGATGTAAAAATGAGAAATCGCTGATAAACTTTGAACTCTTCTAACTTCCTAACAAAAAAAAATGTTGTTTCCAAAATTATGCTTATGTAAAGTAGACATGTGGGAAATGTTATTTATTAACTATTTTGTGTCACAGAAATCTCTGGTTTAACGGTATAAAAATTCAAAAGTTGAAAATTGCTAAATTTTCAAATTTTTGCCAAAATTCAATTTTTTTCATAAATAAACGCAAAAAATATTGTCCTAAATTTGGTACTAACATGAAGTTCAATATGTGACGAAAAAACAATCTCAGAATCACCGGGATCCGTTGAAGCGTTCCAGAGTTATAACCTCATGAAGTGACACTGGTCAGAATTGCAAAATTTGGTCTGGTCATTAAGGTGAAAATTAGCTCCGTCACTAAGGGGTTAATACAGGCCCAACAAACAATACAAATATGATTATACTCTGCCTACAGACTGTGCACATATAGGTAAAGACAGAAGCAATGCAAATATCTGTACTCACCATATTTATTTTTCTTTCCAGGGGTGCATTGAGACCATCCATTCCTAGGGTAGACTATCTCTGCTACAGCCATCCATGCTCGTTCCACCATTAACCTGTCATGATAGCCATCAACACGTGTGTCCCACAGCTCTGGATGCCTCTCCACTTCTCCAATCAGCCTCGCTGTATCAATTATGGGCGCCATGCTCAGTACCTGTGTTGTTCTCTGTGCTCAAAGTTCCCCTGCAGTGAGAGGACAGGTGCCCAGCTGCTGTCTGGCGTGCAAATGAGACAGGAAATGTCTGTTTGGCGCCAGAATTAATGGCCTACAATTGACCTAATAGATTGGTAACAAGTGTTTCAGATTTCGTGATGAAATACGGACACGGACGATACGTGCTGAACACGGACATACTCCGTGTGCGGTCCATGCAGGCACGGACCCATAGACTAAAGCGGGTCCGTGCCTGCGTGTTGCCGGCCAAAAACGGACATGTCGTCCATGTTGAAAAGCGCACACACGTACTTACGACACGGACACACGTTCCGTGTGATTTTACGTACGTGTGCCATCTTCCATTGAATAATATGGGTCTCCGTGTGTACGTGTCTCCGGTACGTGCAAATACGTACCGCACACGTACAAATTACACGGATGTGTGTTGCGGGTCACAGTGATGGATAAATTGAAAAGTATGGTTGTCTGACTGTGATGAGACATGAATCAAAAAAAGGTTGTTGTTGCCAACACCAAAATAAGCTTAGTACTTACTGGGGTTAATACACAGCCAGTGGTCAGCCAGTATGGTATATTAACTTGATCATGTCAGAGTTTTTACTAGACAAAACCGTTTTTCTGCAGATTAGTAAAAAACCCTTGTAAAAAAAACAAACAAAAAAGACATAATTGTGGTAATGGAAAATGATACCATAGAATTTTACCCTAACAAGGATCAACCTGAAAGCAGTTCTGCAATACAGAATCCACTTGGGCACGCATATCATCAAGATCTGCTGTTGGCAGCTCCCTTGTAATTGTTGACCAATGACGTCTGTGATGTCTTCGATGAGAGAAAGCTCTGGAGGCACTGAAGGTCATGGTACCATGATTAGATCACAAAGGCTGCTCACAGTAACATGAGCAACATACAACCTGGAGATTTTGTTTTGAAAAATGAATCTTTTTGGGACATTTTAAAGAAATGTTACAGAGTGTAGTTAAGATAGTACCCTCCACAAAGTACTTGTCTATATTTCAGTTTTTTCATTGAATCTCATGTGAGCAAAATACACGCCTTCTATGCCATTGGAACTCCAAATTAATAAGATTTGTTTTTAAAGCTCATGGGAAATCAATACAGCGCACACGCTCTGTGGTGTACTTAAAGTTTTTTTTTTTACATCATGTGACATGTTTATATAGTATCCAAACAAAGAAATACCTCCCCTGAACTATGCACCAATATGAGCCACAGGGGTGTGTGTAGAAACTTCCCTGCCCATCAGTGTTAGCTGTGCTCTATGACATCATTCAGTTAGAAGATAAGATAGTTTCTATAAGAACAAAATGGCTTGTATTCTCTCACACTCATGAATAAGATTATGAGTAATCTTTAGTGATTATATAAGGGTATGTGCGCACGTGTGCGTATTACATGCAGTTACGCTGCGTTCTGCACCGCAGCGTAACTGCATGCGTCCTGCGTCCCCTGCACAATCTATCGAGATTGTGCAGGAGCCGTGCGCACGTGGCATGTTAGAACGCAGCGATTCGGCTGCTTGCCGAATCGCTGCGTTCTAAGAAGTGACATGTCACTTCTTTCGTGCGTTCTGCATGCTGTCTATATTGAGAGGCAGCATGCAGAGCGCACGAATCTGCCGGCACCATGCGCTTCAGAATGCAGCTTTTCAGCTGCGCTCTGAAGTGCACATTTTCGGTGCGGTGCAGAGCGCACACGTGCGCAAATAGCCTTATAGTCATCGTCAAGCTACAGAATAAAGTGTTCCTATCTTTTAAATTATATAAAGTGACCCTCCACATTTCTTACGTATAGTCAAACTACGGTACTTGGAGCCCTTAGTTTACCTACTGCTGCCTCCTCCACTCAGATTGGTGCTCCATTTTTCCAGCTTTCAAGATGGTTGCAACAGTGGCATGATGAGTACAATGGTAAGTGTAATCCTTCTTATTCCTGTGTAGTGTTATAAGAAAGCTAGGGAATGTGTGGTTTAGACTTACCACTGTACTTTTCATGCCACTGCACTGGACATCTTGGAAGCAGAAGGAACAGATCTGAGCTTAGGAAGCTGAAGATGGAAAAAACATAGGACACCAGATAGATTGAATATACATGAGCAGTTCCAGGTGGGATGAAGGGTCACTTAAAGGCCTCATTCAGACATTAGTCATATCTCCAATACCTAGAAACACAGACTGTTATCGATCAGTGTTTGGTGAGTGTTCTCACTTTAAGGCCGCTTTACACGCAACAATATCGCTTGCGATCTCGTTAGCGATGTGACATGCCCAGATCATTGTTACGATTTGCCGAGATCGTTTTGTAGCGGTCACACGTGCCCATCTCACAAACGATGCTACATCGTTCAGCGATATATTGTTTGACCAAGGCGGTCGTGTGGATACTGTCACACAGCATTCCTCCCAACGATTCTGCCAATGTCAGATTCGTATAATTGTCCATAGCATACACCCTGGCGTGTCACCAATCAGAGCGGAGAAGGCGTGGAGCATTGCTTGTAACGACACGCCCACGTCGCTGATGACGGACGCACTAACGATGTTGTTCGTCGTTGGCAGGGTGTCAAGCGTAGCAATATGTCTGCTGCGTTCGCAACGACGAACAATATTTTGAAAATGAACGACATGTCAACGATCAACGATTTTCACTAGTTTTGCGATCATTCGTAGTGCTCATAGGTGTCACATGCAACGACATCGCTAACGACGATGGAAGTGCGTCACGAAAACCGTGAACCCAACGACATATCGTCAGATAAATTGTAGCGTGTAACGGGGCCTTTAGACCAGTGTTTCCCAAACTCCAGTCCTCATGGCCCCCAACAAGTCATGTTTTCAGGATTTCCTTACTATTGAACAGGTGATGGAATCATTATCAAGGCATCGCCTGTGCTATATTAAGGAAATCCTGAAAACATGACCTATTGGGGTTCATGAGGATTGGAGTTTGGGAACCACTGCTTTAGACCATCAGCTTTTTTTCATCAGTAATTTTCACAAATAAAAAAAACTATAAATTGCAAAGCTTTTATCATAGTATCATAGTATCATAGTATCATAGTTTTTAAGGTTGAAGGGAGACTCTAAGTCCATCTAGTTCAACCCGTAGCCTAACATGTTGATCCAGAGGAAGGCAAAAAAACCCCAATGTGGCAAACAAGTTCCAATGGGGAAAAAATTTCCTTCCTGACTCCACATCCGGCAATCAGACTAGTTCCCTGGATCAATACCCTGTCATAAAATCTAATATACATAACTGGTAATATTAAATTTTTCAAGAAAGGCATCCAGGCTCTGCTTAAATGTTAGTAGTGAATCACTCATTACAACATCATGCGGCAGAGAGTTCCATAGTCTCACTGCTTGTACAGTAAAGAATCCTCGTCTGTGATTATGATTAAACCTTCTTTCCTCAAGACATAGCGGATGCCCCCGTGTTCCAGTCGCAGGCCTAGGTGTAAAAAGATCTTTGGAAAGGTCTCTGTACTGTCCCCTCATATATTTATACATTGTGATTAGATCCCCCCTAAGCCTTCGTTTTTCCAAACTAAATAACCCCAAGTTTAATAACCTGTCTTGGTATTGCAGCCCACCCATTCCTCTAATAATCTTGGTCGCTCTTCTCTGCACCCTCTCCAGTTCAGCTATGTCCATTTTCATACCTATTGCAATGTTAATCAGATAACACATGGATCAAAAACGGATATGTATCCATGACTGTGAGCAAAAAACATAGACAGATTAGAAAATACATTAGTGGGTATGTGTTCTGTGAAAAATACAGATAGAACATGTACTTGTCTCATGGATGTCTGAATGAGGCCTAAGATACAGAACATTTAATGGACTCATTTCCCACAAGACCTCTATTGTAAATTCCCACATCTACATTGTACATTATGTAATGATACCTTACCGGTAAATGTCATGAGAGAATACATCAGAGGTAATCACGCTTCTTAATCAGCAATAGTACACTAAAAGCAGGATGAATAATTATGTCTTCATTTAGTATAATAGAGCAGGAGATGTTCTCATAACAATCTAACAAGGACAGGAAGTATAGACAGATTGGATTGATGTCAGCCAAATTACCACAATCTGATTCATGGAAATGATCCTGCTGTTAAATAAAATATAAATGATATTACAGCATGTTTTTCCACAAAAAAACCAAAACATTTTCTAATGTCTAAGTCATATATTTCCATCGTGCACCTCTCTAGAGGTTCGAAAACATACAACTCTCAGCATTCCGTGCCAGCGGGTTCAGGATCACGGGTCCAGATTGGATGGGTCCACAAAGTTAATATGTAATACTCACACACTGGTAACATTTCACATTTGTAGACGTTTCATTTTTTTTTTGCATTCTTATCCTTTAACTAAATGGCACTACAATATTCTACAGCAATGAGCAAGTATTCATTTCAACCAGTGCTAGAACCTTTGAAGCTTCCTAATTTCCTTTTGAGCCAGTAGGGAATTCTAGGGAATTTTAGCTCCGCAGCTGGCAGATTTGTAAATGCAGCTGAGAACAGGAATGGGCCATAATACATGAATCATTCAGTACAGATGAGTAATGCAATGTAGATTTCTCTGAAAATGTAATGTGGGGTTTATTTGTGAACTAAGTACAATGTGTACTGTATTCTCTAACTACACAAAGAAGACACATTGGCCATAACATTAAAAACCAACCTCCTAATATAGTGATGGTTCACTCATGGTGCCAAATAAGCTCTAAGATATTGAGGCATAGACTCCACAAGACCTTTGAAGGTATCCTGTGATATTTAACCGTTGACACTAGCAGCGGATTCTTTAAAAGGAATCTGTCAGCAGGTTTTTGCTATACAATCTGACATCACCATAATGTATGCACAGAGACCCTGATTAAGGCTCATTCAGATGACTGTTCCATTTGACCTGGTCATTTCCTTTTTTTGCAGACTTACTGACAAGACCATGTTTTCAATGTGTTTTGCAAAGGATCAGATGGCACATGGAAGTGCTTCCATTTGCCATCTGTGTCCATTTGTCCATTCCGTTATTATGGAGCATGTCCTATTCTGTTCAACAAAATGCAGACTGTGACCCAATACACGTCAATGGGTCCACAGAATAGATGGAGGCCACACGGAAGCACTTCGATGTGACTTCAGTCCATGGGTGCCCCTGCAGTCTATATAATGTCCCACTCCACTGGCCAGCCCCTCAGCAGCTCACACAGCAGTGTGAGCAGCTGCAGAGATGACGAGCTCTGACATCAGAGAAAAAACAAATCCGGGTCCAGCATAATCCAATAAGGGGGTCCCTTGACGATCTACACACACTGTCTCAGTCAATGAAGAACAGAATGTTCCACATTGCCTGGGAAAGCAGTGCAGTAACCTGAGCTCACATCATTAGGTCAGGCCAGGTCACTGCAGGGGATGACAAGCGCCGAGGTCATTAAGTTAACTAAGTTCATTACCAGCGGTGATGATCTCCACTAAACTCGTGACGTCAGTACTCATCACTGACTTTGATGACTGCCGCATTCTCACATCAAGTATTGTGGGAGCCCGAGGCTGTAACTAGTGGTGACGTAGCGTGAGAACGAGGCGATCATTGAACTCAGTGACAAGTGCTGACATCACGATTTCAGCGGAGTTCACTGCAGGAAATGTACCTAGCTATCCTCATGATGTCGCCACTCGTCATCCCCTGCAGTGACCTGGCCTGACCTAATGATGTTAGCTCAGGTCACTGCACTGCTCTACCAGCCAATGGGGAACATTTTGTTCTTCATTGACTGGGACAGGGAGTATGGATCGTCTTGAACCCCCTTATTGGATTACACTGGACCTGGATTTGTTTTTTCTTGTCAATAAATTAGTGAAATAGGAAATGTGTTAGTGAGTGTTTTTTCAAATCAAAATATTTTTGTCATCTATTTTTTTATTATTGACTGGGTTTAGGATGTCAGGTATATGATAGATGCCATGACATCACAAACCCCAGGGCTTTATGCAAGCAGACATTACACAGCTGGTATCAACCCCATATATTACCCCATTTGCCACCGCACCAAGGCAATGGGATGAGCAGGGGTGAAGCACCAGGATTGGCACATCTAATGGATGTGTCACTTCTGGGGTGGCTGCGGCCTGCTATTTTTAGGCTGGGGAGGGGCCAATAACCTTGAACTTCCCTAGTCTGAGAATACCAGACCATAGCTGTCCGCTTTACCTTGGCTGGTGATCCAATTTGGGGGGACCCCACGTTTTTTGTTTTAAATAATTTATTTAATTTCATTTAAAATAACAGCGTGGGTTGCCCTCTGTTTTGGATTACCAGCCAAGGTAAAACTGCTGGCTGCCGTCTGGAGGCTGCGCTGTCTGCTAGAGATGAGCGAGCCTCTAGAGGCTCGAGTTCGGTTCGTCGAACGGAGGCCGTGTTCGAGTTCGGTTCGACGAGCCGTTCGACGAACCTCTCGTACCCCATTGAAAACAATGGGAGGCAATCACAAACACATAAAAACACATTATAAATGTACACATACAGTTAATAAACATTGCCATAACACTTACCTGTCCCCGTGACGCGTCCTGCACTCTGTCTCTCGCCGCTTTTCCTTCCGATAATCACTGCGTCCTCCCGGTAACCAGCACTGATGATAGGACCTATCGTGACGTCAAAATAGCATGTGACCAGTCACGTGTCTATTATCTCATTGGCTACAGACTGGTCATATGGCTATGATGTCATGCTAGGTCCTGTCAGTGCATCTCTCTGGTACGCAATGCTCGTTTGAGCATGTCCGTGTACCGGCGAAATGCTCTGGTACATGGTCGACTCCCCGTTCCTTCATGTGGACGCTTTTTATAGAGTCAGTCACATGCAGGGACTAGCTGTCACAGCCGGTAAATAGCAGTATCAGGAATCACGTGATCGGAGCACCGTTGCTATGGTAACCCGTCTATCAGCGGTGACGTCACCGCTTACAGCACGCAGCGGCACCGGGAATCACGTGATCGGAGCACCGTTGCTATGGTAACCCGTCTGTCAGCGGTGACATCACCGCTTACAGCACGCAACGGCACCGGGAATCACGTGATCGGAGCACCATTGCTATGGTAGCCCGTCTGTCAGCGGTGACATCACCGCTTACAGCCAGCAGCCTCTGATCACTCACGGAGTGAATAGACTGCACGGGGAGCAGCAGCGTCTTCCTCCCATGCTGTGCTGCTGATGTAGCAGAGCTGCATGGGTTGAAGGAGAAAGAAAACAGAAGACGATGGATCGTGGAGGGATGAGAGGGAGTAATAAACATGGAGTCTCTAATGTGTCTGTGTATTTATTTCTATTAAAGTATTTTTTCTCTGTGTGGTGTCTTTTTTTTTTTAACCCTTTATTGGAGATTCTTAATGGCTGGGTCAAACTTGCCTGACATTAAGAATCTCTGGCTTAATGCTAGCTAGTAAAACAAAGCTAGTATTAACTCATTATTACCCAGCGAGCCACCATCACCAGGGCAGCTGGAAGAGTTGGATACAGCGCCAGATGTTGGCGCTTCTATGAAAGCGCCATTTTCTGGGGCAGCTGCGGACTACAATTCGCAGCAGAGGGGACCAGAAACCTCGGGCTAACCTGTGCTGCGGATTCCAATCCCCAGCTGCCTAGTTGTGCCTGGCTAGACACAAAAATGGGGTGAAGCCTACGTCGTTTTTTTTTAATTATTTCATGAAACTCATGAAATAATTAAAAAAAGG
This sequence comes from Anomaloglossus baeobatrachus, assembly GCF_048569485.1. NCBI lineage: Eukaryota > Metazoa > Chordata > Amphibia > Anura > Aromobatidae > Anomaloglossus > Anomaloglossus baeobatrachus. The sequence continues at coordinate 295,109,139 of NC_134358.1, read as the reverse complement.
GCTTCCATATATTTTTGGTTCCCATCTGGGTACAAATAGGCAGCTGGGGGTTGGGGGCAGCTGTAACTGCCTGCTGTACCTGGCTAGCATACAAAAATATGGCGAAGCTCACGTCAGTTTTTTGTAGTTTTTTGGCAAAAAAAATAAAAAGTGCTTCCCTGGATTTTCCATTGCCAGTAAAAGTAACACCAAGCAGTGGGGGTTAGCAGCCAGCAGCTGCTTGGATTACCCTCAGCTAGCAATACAAAAAATGCAGTGGGAGCCCATATATATTTTTTTTTAATTATTTATTTAAATAACTAAAAAAAATGGGCTTCCCTGTATTTTGATTGCCTGACATCACAGTGCTGTAAAAATAAATAATTAAAAAAAATGACGTAGCGCTCCACGGTATTTTTGATCCTCAGTGCAGATAAAGCAGACAGCTACAGGTTGAGACCCCCAGCTGCCTGGCGTTACCTTGGCTGGCAATCAAAATACAGGGAAGCCCATTAATTTTTTTTATTTAAAAAATAGTTAAAAAAAAAATGACGTGGGGTCCCCCCATTTTTGATAGCCTGCTAGGGTAAAGCAGACGGCTGTAGCCTGAAAACCACAGCTGGCAGCTATACCGTGGTTGGTGATCCAATGTGGAGTTCACCCAAGGCTCTTTTTTTATAATTATTTTATAAATATTAATAATTACAAAAAAAAAGTAGGGTTCCCCCCAAATTGGATCACAAGCCAAGGTAAAGCGGAAAGCTGTGGTCTGGTATTCTCAGGGTGGGAAGGTCCATAGTTATTGGCTCTTCACAGCCTAAAAATAGCAGGCCGCAGACGCCCCAGAAGTGACGTATCCACTAGATGCGCCAATCCTGGCGCTTCACCCCAGCTCATCCCGTACCCTGGTCCAGAGACAAATGGGGTAATAAATGGGGTTGATACTAGCTGTAAGGTCACCTGACATCAAGCCCAGCAGTTTATGATGTCATGGCGTCTATCAGATACCCGACATCACAAACTGTCAGTACTAACAAAAAAATAGACAAAAAAAAATGTATTTGAATAAACACCCCCCAAAACATTCCCTCTTTCACCAATTTATTGTAAGGAAAAAAAAATAAGGGGGTCCCACGACGACTCTGGACTGTCTAGAATATGGGGGGACACGCTCAGGGAACGTATCTCCCATTTTCTAGGAGTGCAGACCCTCAATGTGAGGAGTGTGGTTGCAATGAATCTGCACCCACTCTCCCCGGGTCCACAACAGCAGAGTCCATGTCGTGACTGTTGCTACCAAAGCTGCAATGCCCTGCTCATGAGGTAAGGACATGCCTAAACAGGAGAACTATTCTACATTTCCAAATATTGGTATTTGCTGATATTACTGCTATTCCACCTACTATATATTGGGGATAGGATCTTCGAGATGGAATACCCCTTTAAGTCCAGTTATCCAGCTGAATGAATACTAAACAACAGAGCTCGCTATTTAGATGTGTTTTGTTGCGGCGTATGACGAACTCTCATGTTTGGTAGTCGTTCAGCAGGGCAACTATAAAAGCAAATACCTCCATTTGGAAATGTAGTATAGCTCTCCTGATCAACTATGTTCCTTACCTCATGAGCAGGGCATTGCAGTAGCTTACAGATGCATGGTTACCACCACTCACTGTGTCTGAACACAGGAAGCTGAGCTGACAGCCACTCTGCATGCGGCAGCGTCTATTGTGAAGAAGGGGCCGCGGGGGATCAACGCTGCACAGGTACCGTAGAGTTATAGGGGGTGACCTGGCAGGGCCTGGGGAGGAGTTTAATGTCGCATGTGTCATGGCACATGCAACAGTAATCAGAGCAGTAGGATGAATGCGGCCGGCGCGCTGCTGTGCGAGCAGCCATCTTGGATTTCCGGGAGGGGGGCACTTTGGCGACACCGGGGGACCGAAGGGGACCGGGGAGGAGATTTATCTCCCATCTGACATGTTTGTTCATGCCAGATGGGAGATAAATAATTTTTTATCGGCGCTGTCATTTACTGTAACGTGATCATTGGTATACAGTGTATACCAGTGATCACGTGAGCGGGGACCAGAAAAACCAGACTGAATCATGATCTCCAGGGTCTCAGCTATCCCTTGAAACCCCGGAGATTTTCTGACGCTGGGGTGTGCTATTCACTTATTTCTGCCTGCTGTTTATAAACGGCAGATCAGAATAAGGCTACATTCACACGACCGATCCATTTTTGCGGTCCGCAAAAAACAGTCCGTTTTTTTTATGGGTGCATCTGTGTAGCATCCGTTTCCGTTCCGTATATGGTCCGTATGTCATTCGTTTGTCATCCGTGTGCCTTCCGTTTTTTTGCGTACTGCAAAAAAACTGAAGGAGAGAAAATACATAAATTTACCCAGGATCCATAGCTTCATCCTACATGAGGCGGTCACATGTTCACTCCAGTGCCATTTTCTACTGCTTTTCACAGCGTAGAGCGCTCTGGTGATTTTCTTGTCATTATAATGGCAGAAAGAAACATAATGTCCCACTCTCCTGCATTTTGTACCCTTTGGTGCCTTTCATGTGGCACTAAGGGGTGCTTAGCCTTGTATTTAGCCAAAAAAAAAAATAAATTTAAAAAAAAAATGACGTGGGGTTCCCCCTATTTTTGATAGCCAGATAGGGTAAAGCAGACGGCTGCAGCCTGCAAACCACAGCTGACAGCTTCACCTTGGCTGGTAATCCAAAACAGAGGGCACCCCACGCTGTTATTTTAAATTAAATAAATATTTTTTAAAAAAAAAACACGTGGTGGTCCCCCAAAATTGGATCACCAGCCAAGGTAAAGCGAACAGCTGGGGTCTGTCTGATATTCTCAGACTAGGGAAGTCCATGGTTATTGGACTCTCCCCAACCTAAAAATAGCAGGCCGCAGCCGCCCCAGAAGTGGCGCATCCATTAGATGCGCCAATCCTGGTGCTTCGCTCCAGCTCATCCCGTTGCCCTGGTGCGGTGGCAAATGGGGTAATATATGGGGTTAATACCAGATGTGTAATGTCACCTGGCATCAAGCCCTGGGGTTCATGATGTCAGGCGTCTATCAGATACCCGACATCACCAACCCAGTCAATAAAAAAAAATAGACGACAAAAACATTTTTATTTGAAAAAACACTCCCCAAAACATTCCCTCTTTCACCAATTTATTAGAAAGAAAAACAAATCCAGGTCTGGTGTAATCCAAGGGGTTCCCATGACGATCTATACCATAGTCAATGTCCCAGTCAATGAAGAACAGAATGTGCCATATTGGCTGGGAGAGCAATGCAGTGACCTGAGCTAACATCAATAGGTCAGCCCAGGTCACTGCAGGGCATGACAAGTGCTGCTGTCAGGAGGATAGCGAGGTACATTACCTGCAGTAATCGCTGCACTCCTGATAGCAGAGCTGTCACTGCAGGGTATGACAAGTGCTGCTGTCAGGAGGATAGCGAGCTACATTACCTGCGGTGATCGCTGCACTCCTGATAGCAGAGCTGTCACTGCAAGGCATGACAGGTGCTGCTGTCAGGAGGATAGCGAGGTACATTATCTGTGGTGATCACTGCATTCCTGATAGCAGAGCTGTCACTGAGTTCAATGACCGCCGCCTTCACAAACCAAGTATCACGGGAGCCTGTGACATCACCACTAGTGACAGTCTCGGGTTGGCAGCGAGAGGAGATGTGACAAGCGGCGGCCAAGGGGGATAGTTACAGTGCTCACGTCAGGAGCGCAGGACTTTATCACCGTAGGTAAGGCTAGGTTCACATTTCCATTGTTTTGCATCAGTCAAATGAGTTGCTTGACACTTGTGACTGATGCGTTGTACAACGGATGACAAGAATAGAATTCATTGTCAGACTCCGTTGTAAAAGAGAGAAGGATCAGCTGATCGCTCTCATTAGCCGGCCGGCTTTTGAGAATTAACAGATGATCTCCCGGCGGCTGGCTAATGAGAGCGATCAGCTGATCGCTCACATCAGTCGGCCGCCGAGAATGTGTGCAGACGGCGGAGTGTGGAGTGGGAGGAGCCGAGCGGGGCCATGTGTGCGGGCAGCGGAGTGCGAGGTGGGTGGAGCCGAGCAGGGGCACGTGTGCAGACGGCGCAGTGCGGCGTGGGTGGAGCCAAGCGGGGCCATGTGTGCGGGCGGTGGAGTGCGAGGTGGGTGGAACCGAGCGGGGCCATGTGTGCGGACGGCGGAGTGTGAGGTGGGTGGAGCCGAGCGGGGCCATGTGTGTGGGCGGGGGAGTGTGAGGTGGGTGAAGCCAAGCGGGGCCATGTGTGCGGGCGGCTGAGTGCGAGGTGGGTGGAGCCAAGCGGGGTAATGTGTGCGGGCGGCGGAGTGCGAGGTGGGTGGAGATGAACGGGGCCATGTGTGCGGACGGCGGAGTGTGAGGTGAGTGGAGCCGAGCGGGGCCATGTGGCGCTGAGGACGTCAGTGCCGGGGACTGCATGGCTGGGGACAGGTGAATGTGAGTGTGTGTTTGTACATGCGAGTGCAGGAGGGGGCAGAGCCGAGCGGGGAAGTGTCGGCTCCCTGCACACGTAGCCAGGGTAAATATCGGGTTACTAAGCAAAGCGCTTTGCTTGGATACCCGATATTTACCTTGGTTACCAGCTTACCGCAGGCTGCCAGCGATGGCTCCCTGCACACTGTAGCTGTAAAAAGCCACGCTTTTGGTGATCGAACCATTCTCGAACGTAACTCGAACTGTCGAACTTTTAGCAAAAAAAGCTCGAGCTCGAACACCCCCTACTCTACTGTCTGCTTCCCCTTTGCTGGCTACAGTAAAAAAGGGGGAACCCCACGTCATTTTTTAGTGGAAAATAATGAATTTGTGGCTAAATTACAGACAAAACAGTGCCACATGAAAGGCACTAAAGGGTGCAAGATTACAAAATGCAGGGGAGTGGGTCATTATATGTCTTTCTCATCTATCTATATATCTATCTATCCAGCTATCTATCTTTCTAGATTTTGACTGTATGTAACCCTCCCGGGGTTTTTTTTGCGATCCGCAAAAAAACAGAAGGCAGATAGACCGTTACGGAACGGATGTGATTGTCACAAGCATGTCACACGGATGCATACATGGAAAAACAGTACTGTTTTTTGCAACCGCAAAAACGGGATGGTCGTGTGAATGTAGCCTTAAGGTACCGTCACACTAAGCGACGCTCCAGCGATCCCACCAGCAACCTGATCTGGCAGGGATCGCTGGAGCGTCACTACACGGGTTGCTGGTGAGCTGTCAAACAGGCAGATCTCACCAGCAACCAGTGACCAGCCCCCAGCCAGCAGCGACGCATGGAAGCGATGCTGCGCTTGGTAACTAAGGTAAATATCGGGTAACCAACCCGATATTTACCGTGGTTACCAGCGCACACCGCTTAGCGCTGGCTCCCTGCACTCCTAGCCAGAGTACACATCGGGTTAATTACCCAATGTGTAGTCTGGCTGTGTGTGCAGGGAGCAGGAGCCGGCACTGACAGCATGAGAGCGGCGGACGCTGGTAACGAAGGTAAATATCGAGTAACCAAGGAAAGGGCTTCTTGGTTAACCAATATTTACATTGGTTACCAGCGTCTGCAGAAGCCGGCTCCTGCTGCCTGCACATTCAGTTGTTGCTGTCTCGCTGTCACACACAGCGATGTGTGCTTCACAGAGGGAGAGCAACAACTAAAAAATGGTCCAGGACATTCAGCAACAACCAGCGACCTCACAGCAGGGGCCAGGTTGTTGCTGGATGTCACTCACAGCAACATCGCTAGCAACATCGCTGTTGCGTCACAAAAGTCATCCTCAGCAGCGATGTTGCTAGCGATGTTGCTTAGTGAGATGTGGCCTTTACAGTGATGTGTTACTTTCTGGACTGTATTTTGCTGTTTCAATATAATCAGTGTTTTGTCAGAAGGAGATTACCAGTACTGGACTAGTTGTCTCCTGCTTTCTAGTCTAAACACGTCCCTCCCCTGATTAGCATCTTTCTCTCAGTCTACATTGTATGCAGAAAGGTTCCCATCTGTAGTGCGGGTGGGTTATACAAAGTTCAGCATACCAAACTCTGCTAGATCTGCAGCAGCTAATACAGTAATTCTATTACAACTGCTGCACCAAGTAAACTAAGTGATACATTCCTGGATCCTGGGATTTTGTCTCACTCTCTACGTCATGCTGCTGTCAGATTACATAGCAAGAACCTGCTAATAAATTCCCTTTAAGTTCTTCCTGTAAATTGTGAAATTGGGACTCCATTATTTTTTGCCAGCACATATTAAAGATGCTTGACTAAATTGAGACCTGATGAATTTAGACACCCAATCAACTCTGTGCTAGGTTATTTACATCATTTCTAACTTATAGTTCCATTGATACTAGCAAAAGTCAAATCAAACCCTTTCAATATATTAAAGAGTCTTTTTCAGCACAGAATTACTGCTCAAACTAAGTACAGAAGCTCGGTACATCATGGTGGGGCTAACCATTAAGGCCACCTTCACACGTCCGTGATTCCTGTACAAATGTCATCTGTTTTCATACATACTGGAGACACAGACATACGCAGACCGATTAAAATCAATGGGTCTGTGCACACATCCTTGTTTTCTCATGGACGTGTGTCCATGTGGAGCACATGCATGTCCGTGTGCTCCACATGGCAACATGTTCATTTTTCTCAAGCAGCATGGATGTCACACGGAGCACCAGAGAAAACATGGGCATTGTTCGTGCTGACTCTGATGTACCCTGAGACTGCAGGACAGCTGCATGTTTCCTCCATCCTGGCATGCATGTTTCCTCCATCCTGCCATGCATGTTTCCTCCATCCTGTAATGCATGTTTCCTCCCTCCTAGAATGCATGTTTTCCTCATCCTGGCATGTATGTTTCCTCCATCCTGGCATGCATGTTTCCTCCATCCTGGCATGCATGTTTCCTCCCTCCTAGAATGCATGTTTCCTCCATCCTGGCATGTATGTTTCCTCCATCCTGCCATGCATGTTTCCTCCATCCTGGCATGCATGTTTCCTCCATCCTGCCATGCATGTTTCCTCCATCCTGTAATGCATGTTTCCTCCCTCCTGGAATGCATGTTTCCTCCATCCTGGCATGTATGTTTCCTCCATCCTGCCATGCATGTTTCCTCCATCCTGCCATGTATGTTTCCTCCATCCTGGAATGCATGTTTCCTCTATCCTGGAATGCATGTTTCCTCCATCCTGCCATGCATGTTTCCTCCATCCTGCCATGCATGTTTCCTTCATCCTGGCATGTATGTTTCCTTCATCCTGGCATGCATGTTTCCTCCATCCTGGCATGTATGTTTCCTCCATCCTGGCATGCATGTTTCCTCCATCCTGGCATGCATGTTTCCTCCATCCTGGCATGCATGTTTCCTCCATCCTGGCATGCATGTTTCCTCCATCCTGGCATGCATGTTTCCTCCATCCTGGCATGTATGTTTCCTCCATCCTGGCATGCATGTTTCCTCCATCCTGGCATGAATGTTTCCTCCATCCTGGCATGCATGTTTCCTCCATCCTGCCATGCATGTTTCCTCCATCCTGGCATGCATGTTTCCTCCATCCTGGCATGCATGTTTTCCCCATCCTGGCATGCATGTTTCCTCCATCCTGGCATGCATGTTTCCTCCATCCTGGCATGCATGTTTCCTCCATCCTGCCATGCATGTTTCCCCCATCCTGGCATGCATGTTTTCCCCATCCTGCCATGCATGTTTCCTCCATCCTGCCATGCATGTTTTCCCCATCCTGGCATGCATGTTTCCTCCATCCTGGCATGCATGTTTCCTCCATCCTGCCATGCATGTTTCCTCCATCCTGCCATGCATGTTTCCTCCATCCTGCCATGCATGTTTCCTCCATCCTGCCATGCATGTTTCCTCCATCCTGGCATGCATGTTTCCTCCATCCTGCCATGCATGTTTCCTTCATCCTGGCATGTATGTTTCCTCCATCCTGGCATGCATGTTTCCTCCATCCTGCCATGCATGTTTCCTCCATCCTGGCATGTATGTTTCCTCCATCCTGCCATGCATGTTTCCTCCATCCTGCCATGCATGTTTCCTCAATCCTGGCATGCATGTTTCCTCCATCCTGCCATGCATGTTTCCTCCATCCTGTAATGCATGTTTCCTCCCTCCTGGAATGCATGTTTCCTCCATCCTGGCATGTATGTTTCCTCCATCCTGCCATGCATGTTTCCTCCATCCTGCCATGTATGTTTCCTCCATCCTGGAATGCATGTTTCCTCTATCCTGGAATGCATGTTTCCTCCATCCTGCCATGCATGTTTCCTCCATCCTGCCATGCATGTTTCCTTCATCCTGGCATGTATGTTTCCTTCATCCTGGCATGCATGTTTCCTCCATCCTGGCATGTATGTTTCCTCCATCCTGGCATGCATGTTTCCTCCATCCTGGCATGCATGTTTCCTCCATCCTGGAATGCATGTTTCCTCCATCCTGCCATGTATGTTTCCTCCATCCTGGCATGTATGTTTCCTCCATCCTGGCATGCATGTTTCCTCCATCCTGGCATGCATGTTTCCTCCATCCTGGCATGCATGTTTCCTCCATCCTGGCATGCATGTTTCCTCCATCCTGGCATGCATGTTTCCTCCATCCTGCCATGCATGTTTCCTCCATCCTGCCATGTATGTTTCCTCCATCCTGGCATGTATGTTTCCTCCATCCTGGCATGCATGTTTCCTCCATCCTGGCATGCATGTTTCCTCCATCCTGGCATGCATGTTTCCTCCATCCTGGCATGCATGTTTTCCCCATCCTGCCATGCATGTTTCCTCCATCCTGCCATGCATGTTTTCCCCATCCTGGCATGCATGTTTCCTCCATCCTGGCATGCATGTTTCCTCCATCCTGCCATGCATGTTTCCTCCATCCTGCCATGCATGTTTCCTCCATCCTGCCATGCATGTTTCCTCCATCCTGCCATGCATGTTTCCTCCATCCTGGCATGCATGTTTCCTCCATCCTGCCATGCATGTTTCCTTCATCCTGGCATGTATGTTTCCTCCATCCTGGCATGCATGTTTCCTCCATCCTGCCATGCATGTTTCCTCCATCCTGGCATGCATGTTTTCCCCATCCTGGCATGTATGTTTCCTCCATCCTGCCATGCATATTTCCTCCATCCTGCCATGCATGTTTCCTCCATCCTGTAATGCATGTTTCCTCCCTCCTGGAATGCATGTTTCCTCCATCCTGGCATGTATGTTTCCTCCATCCTGCCATGCATGTTTCCTCCATCCTGCCATGCATGTTTCCTCCATTCTGGCATGTATGTTTCCTCCATCCTGCCATGCATGTTTCCTCCATCCTGGCATGTATGTTTCCTCCATCCTGGAATGCATGTTTCCTCTATCCTGGAATGCATGTTGCCTCCATCCTGCCATGCATGTTTCCTCCATCCTGCCATGCATGTTTCCTTCATCCTGGCATGTATGTTTCCTCCATCCTGGCATGTATGTTTCCTCCATCCTGGCATGCATGTTTCCTCCATCCTGGCATGCATGTTTCCTCCATCCTGGCATGCATGTTTCCTCCATCCTGGCATGCATGTTTCCTCCATCCTGGCATGCATGTTTTCCCCATCCTGGCATGCATGTTTCCTCCATCCTGGCATGCATGTTTCCTCCATCCTGCCATGCATGTTTCCTCCATCCTGCCATGCATGTTTCCTTCATCCTGCCATGCATGTTTTCTCCATCCTGCCATGCATGTTTCCTCCATCCTGGCATGTATGTTTCCTCCATCCTGGCATGCATGTTTCCTCCATCCTGGCATGCATGTTTCCTCCATCCTGGCATGCATGTTTCCTCCATCCTGGCATGCATGGTTCCTCCATCCTGGCATGCATGTTTTCCCCATCCTGGCATGCATGTTTCCTCCATCCTGTCATGCATGTTTCCTCCATCCTGCCATGCATGTTTCCTCCATCCTGCCATGCATGTTTCCTCCATCCTGCCATGCATGTTTCCTCCATCCTGGCATGTATGTTTCCTCCATCCTGGCATGCATTGTTCCCCATCCTAGCATGCATGTCTCCCCCCATGCGGGCAAGCATGTTTCAACCCCATTCTGGCATGAATGCCCCCACCCCATGCTGGCATGTGCGTTCCCCCTCCCCCACCCCATGCTGGCATGTGCGTTCCCCCTCCCCCACCCCATGCTGGCATGTGCGTTCCCCCTCCCCCACCCCAAGCTGGCATGTGCATTTCCCCACCGCCACCCCACACTGCCAAGTGCGTTCCCCCCCACCCCACGCTGCCATGTGCGTTCACCCCCACCCCACGCTGCCATGTGCATCCCCCCCCACCCCACGCTGCCATGTGCGTTCCCCCACCCCACGCGGCCAGCAGACGGCGCCGGCGCCGCTCCTCCGTCTCCTAGACAACACACCTGCAGCCTGGGAGAGGAGGAGTGTCAGAGCGGAGGAGAAATGTCTCCTCCGCTCCAACACAGATTTGATCTGCCGGCGCCACTGCACTAGCAGATCAAAACTGCAGAATCGGGCGACAGCACGCGTGCCACCAGAATGGGCTCAGCGTGCCCCTGGTGGCACGCGTGCCATAGGTTCGCCATCACTGGCCTATACTAATCCGCAAAAATGCATGAGAATAGGACATGCTCTGAGTTTAATGGAATGGATATAGATATGTTAAAAAATGGATGTTTCTATTCTACTCTATGGATTCGTGTATTGTACATTTTAAACGCAGATAGCACGGGGATGAGGTAAAAATCTAAACAGTCTAGTTGGGTTCTAGTTGGGAGTATACATATTGCAAACTTGTGGTCACATAAGGCTAAGTTCACATTCCGCTAAAATGTATCAGTCACAATCCGCTGCTCTTGTAAACAACGGAATCCGTTTAGCGGATTCCGTTGCTCCCATAGACTTGTATGAGCAGCGGATTGTGACTGATGATGCTGCGTTGCACCCTCCGCCCGACTGATCAGTCGTGGAACGACTGACCGCCGGGCGGGAGGAACGCAGCATGTAACATTTTTTGAGCCTCCTCCTCAGTATGATCTCACTGGCATCCAGCTGTAACTACACACTACCAGCAGGAGGGCCACTGAAAGGGCCTACAATACCAAACACAGCCCGTGGATGAATTCTATAAACTTATTTTTATACATCTCGATCATAATTGGATCACAATGTTAAAAATATCAGTTTCAAAGCAAGTTTCTTGCTTTCTAGGCTCTACAAAAGAAGCTAATTTTCCTTCTGAACATACAAGAGTCAGATCAGATGGCTGGAAGCACTATCTACTTCAAGTTATTCTTTTATTTTTTTACAGCTTATCTCTCATATTCCAGTTTAGTAATTAGAATTTGCTCTGAAAACTCTATCATCTTTCAGTCTTTCCTATTGGAATGGAAATATGTGAAATATACTGTATGTCCAACATTTTCTTCCCCAGATAGCGGATAATTATATAAGCTCTATAACTTTCAATTTCTAGCATTTAAATATATGGACATCTCTGGTTTCAGAAAACCAGTACTCCAGCTAGAATGTAAAACCCATCCTCACTGGGTCTAGTTTTGAGCCTTCACCATGCTTGCCAATGTCGGTTATTTACATCAAGTCATCAGCCATGAAACTAATCAGTGAGATCAGCTGCTCCTGCCACCAACTCAGGCAGTGCGACTGCGTTTACTCAGGCCACGCAGACGTTGAGTCAGTACTTTACTCCAGTATTTGTAAAGGCCCCGTCACACTAAGCAACATCGCTAGCAACATCGCTGCTAACAAACAACTTTTGTGACGTTGCTAGCGATGTTGCTGTGTGTGACATCCAGCAACAACCTGGCCCCTGCTGTGAGGTCGTTGGTTGTTGCTGAATGTCCTGGGCCATTTTTTAGTTGTTGCTGTCCTGCTGTGAAGCACAGATCGCTGTGTGTGACAGCGAGACAGCAACAACTGAATGTGCAGGCAGCAGGAGCCGGCTTCTGCGGAGGCTGGTAACCAATGTAAACATCGGGTAACCAAGAAGCCCTGTCCTTGGTTACCCGATATTTACCTTTGTTACCAGCCTCCTCCGCTCTCACTGTCAGTGCCGGCTCCTGCTCTCTGCACATGTAGCTGCAGGACACATCGGGTAATTAACCCCATGTGTGCTGTACTAGGAGAGCAGGGAGCCAGCGCTCAGTGTGCGCTGCTCCCTGCTCTGGGCACATGTAGCTGCAGGACACATCGGGTAATTAACCCCATGTGTGCTGTACTAGGAGAGCAGGGAGCCAGCGCTCAGTGTGCGCTGCTCCCTGCTCTGTGCACATTTAGCTGCAGCACACATCGGGTAATTAACCCGATGTGTGCTGTACTAGGAGAGCAGGGAGCCAGCGCTCAGTGTGCGCTGCTCCCTGCTCTCTGCACGTGTAGCTGCGTGCGCTGGTAACCAAGGTAAATATCGGGTTGGTTTCCCGATATTTACCTTAGTTACCAAGCGCAGCATCTTCCACGCGGCACTGGGGGCTGGTCACTGGTTGCTGGTGAGCTCACCAGCAACTCGTGTAGCGACGCTCCAGCGATCCCTGCCAGGTCAGGTTGCTGGTGGGATCGCTGGAGCGTCGCAGTGTGACATCTCACCAGCAACCTCCTAGCAACTTACCAGCGATCCCTATCGTTGTTGGGATCGCTGGTAAGTTGCTTAGTGTGACTGGACCTTTAGACAAAATCAGAAATGGAACAATCGATGGTAAAGTATAATAGAAACCAGTGCAACACCACTTCTGCATTTTTTACCCACTCCTGGTTTTGGGTTAGAAGCACTGAAGTAAAAAACTTACTAAATACAGAGGTATAAAAAACCTCACCAAATACAGAGGTAAAAACTGACCAAATACTGAAGTAAAAACTTACCAAAAACTGAGGAAAAACTTCACCAAATACTGAGGAAAAAATTCACTAAATACTGAGGTAAAAATCTCACCACATACTGAGGTAAAAATCTCACCAAATACTGAGATAAAAACTTACCAAATACTGAGGTAAAAACTCATCAAATGCTGCACATAGCCACACGGGATTTTTTGTGCCGTTTTTAGCATGTTTTTTGTCTTGGTTTTATGCAAATGTGGCGCCCCAGGACCTGGTCGCCACAACAGCATTGCCCTTCCAAAGGGTTAATGCTGAGCCTGGAGGTAATTGGGAGATCCATTGGCCAGCAAGTTTAACACCCAACGCAGTTCTCCCTCCGGCCAGCAGGGGGAGCTCTGAACCTGGGATTCCAGGGAGCATCCCCTTAAGTCTGATCTGAGAGAGGAAGTAGTGTTCAGTCTGTAGAGAGCAGTAGAAGTGAACAGACGCAGAGTGAGCTGTCCTGTGAATCTGGGGCCTAGAGCTAGAGTAGCTTGGCCCAGAGAAACAGGAGTAGCTGAGAGGCAGCGGAGAGACTCGGACATCGGAGTCTGTGGCCACCAGGGCTTAAAATACTCCCTGGTAGCCGAATCCGAAGGGCAGGAGAGCTGCAAGCACCTGGCCCAAAAACATCCCAAAAGTACAGCTGCAGCATCAAGGCCGGTGTGGATTCCAGCAGAGATGCACCAGAGAGAGAGCCTGCGCAGCCTGCTACAGAGGGAAAGGGACGCACCAACAGTCCCAGCAGCACAGAGGGCCATTGCTGATTCAGAGAAGCAGGGTCCTATCGTAACAAAGCAAAATACAGGAGTAGGCCTCATACTCAGCTGGCCAGAGAGATCACCCCAAGTACTTCCAGGCCGACCGGATCCCCATCACCACCTGTAACGGTCTCCCAGGACTGGACTGTTTCCAAAGTAAAGAGGAAAAGGTAAAGAGACTGTTGTTTATGGTTCTTTCATCGCCTGTCGGCCCTGCACCGTGTTAGCCACACAACCTCATAGACTTCCACGAGCATTAACAGTATCCCCGGGGCTCCGCTCCACCTGTGGGGAGCAGTACCACCATTGCTGCCATAACATCACCCCGGAGGCCTCACACAGCAGCGGCGGCTTAATAGCCGCAGACCACAGGTGGCGTCACGAACACAACCATTAATAAGCAAGCCACATATTCTACTGACACCCACCAGGGCCACGGAGGCGGGCCCAGCCACCACTGACCACCACTGGACTAATCCGGCCCGGCACCGGGTGTCCCATAGCCCTGGGGTGGGCGAGTCAATTTGGCGTCACGAACAGGATTCCGTGCCCGGTCCCACCGGGTACTGTGCGCCTGCAGAAACTGTGCCTAAAAGACTGTGTTACTATTTGAAAACTGCCACCGCCATTAGCCCCACTGAGCGCAGGAAGAAGGGGGCCGTGCCTGACAAAGAGCGTGAAGGGAGCGCGCCATCAGAGCAGAGCGCTGTTAACCCCGCGCGACCCAGAAGGGAATTTGAAAAGTGAATGGAGCCTGGTAAGGTTCACTAAGGGGGAGGAAGATGTCCGACTCGGAGGAAGAGCAGGTGGCTGCCATAGCCCGAGGCGCCGCAGCACCGGCCGAAGCAATCCCAGTCGCCGCCGCCCCAGCCCCCGCTGTAGCGCCGGTAATGCCGATCACAATGCCGTACATCCCGGGAGCCAAATGGCTGCCGCAGTACTCCGGGGAGTCCCATACCTTGAGCGACTTCAGAGAAAGCCTGCACAGCTTGTTCCGGGTGTATCCGCTGACTGAGAGCCAGAAGGTGGGCATATTAATGGGGCAGCTAGCCGGCGCAGCCCAGCGTGAAGTGAAGTCCTGGCCTGATACAGATAAAGGGACAGTAACCCAGATACTGGCCAAGCTAAAGAGTACTTTTGACACCCGCACCGCAGCAGAAGTAAAGATGAGATTCTTTGGGTGCAAACAACGGGCCACAGACAGCATAAGGGACTATGCCTTAAACCTGCAGGAGGCCCTGAAAGCAGTTAAACAGGTGGACCCAGAGAGTGTACGTGAAGAACACAAACTCCTAACTGAGCAGTTCATAGAAGGGCTCCTGTCAGATGCCCACAGGACCCAGCTGCGTATCATGGTCCTGCAGAACCCTGCTCTGCACTTTGCAAAGTTTAAGGACCAGGCCATCCGGGTACTGAGAGAATCTACACCGAATGACCCAGTATCCCTCCGGCCTCTTGCTATCACGTACCCCGGGGTGGTGCCTGCAACACCAGCTGCTGCAGGGGCCGAGGCGCAGTCCCTGGAAAAGGATCCCACTGCAGAGCTCAGACAGCAGGTTCGGGAGCTGACCAAGACTGTAGCGGCCCTTGCCAAGACCGTGCAGTCTCTATAAGTGACCCCATCACCTGCAAGAATCGAGTTGGCCTCCAGCCCAGATGACGTCCCATGGATGCGACAGAAGAGGGTTCCGCCGACCCGAGGCAGAGACACAGACCTGTATGATTCAACGGGACAACCGATCTGCCGCCGCTGCAGCCAGGCGGGCCACATTGCACGACACTGTCCTTTAAATGGGCCGAGCCTGGGGCCAGGAGCCGACCCCCAGGTGTAAGGAAGTCCGGCTCAACCCCCAGCCGTAGCAAGTATGTGGGAGGACGACCGGTCCTTCCTATTGTGCTGGATGGGATCCCTTTGAATGCCCTCCTGGATACGGGGTCCCAGGTAACAACCATCCCCTATAAACTGTACAAGAGATATTGGGCTGATTCAGACATTGACCATGGCCCAGATGATGATTTAACAATTGTGGCCAGTAATGGTCAGCCCTTACCTCAAATTGGGTACAAAGAAGTAACCATTAAAGTGGGGCGGGTAGAATTGCCATGTCAGGGGATGATAATTGTAGATATTGATCGCAAAGAATCTGACCCACTGCTAACCATTGGTACAAATGTGATAGAAAATTGTATTGCCGAAGTGATCATTTTGTTGCAACAGGCATCTGAAACTGCCAGCTCCGGGCAGCAGCGTGCCCTACAGAGGGAGATCTGAGCCCTGATGAGGAGGCAGCAGGTAGAGCTGGCCGGAGGAGAAATTGGCAGTGTGAGGGTAAGTGACCCCCTCCCCATTGCAATACCCCCAAGAAGTGAAATGTTGATATGGTGTCGGGCAGCAATAGGCCTCAAGGGTCAGGACTACCATGACTTGGTAGAACAGGTGTATTCAGACAGTAGGCCTGGAGTCCTGATAGCCAGAGGGGTAGCAGACGTCCGCAAGGGGAGAGTGCCCGTCCGTGTCCTGAATTGTGGGGAGGAGGAAGCCAAATTGCCCCGGTACGCCACTGTAGCAAAACTGTACACTGTCAGCAACAATACCATCAAAGCAGTGGAACCCTTGATCCCGTCCGACCAGGCGGAAGACAATGGCTCCAAGGGGCAGCTGGAAGACTGGTGCCAAAAATTACATGTGGGCACCGACTCCACCCCCTCACACCAAAAGTATGGGGTTTACCGGGTGGTACAGGAGTACGAGCGGGTCTTCAGCAAACACCCCCTAGATTTTGGGCAGGTGAAAGGGGTTAAACATCAAATCCCCACGGGTGATCATCATCCCATTAAAGAGAGATACCGCCCTGTACCCCCCGCACAGTATCAGCGTGCCAAAGAGATGTTGCGGGAAATGAAGGAGGCTGGGGTTATCAGAGATAGTTGTAGCCCCTGGGCAGCTCCACTAGTGCTCTTAAAGAAAAAAGATGGTACAATGAGAATGTGTGTAGATTACAGGCAAATTAACCGCATTACACATAAAGATGCTTATCCACTGCCCAGAATAGAGGAGTCACTAACAGCCTTAAAGTCAGCTAACTATTTCTCCACCTTGGATCTCACCAGTGGGTATTGGCAGGTTCCCGTGGCAGAGGCGGACAGGGAGAAGACTGCATTCACGACACCAATGGGCCTCTGTGAGTTCAACTGTATGCCATTCGGGCTCTGCAACGCCACAGGGACATTCCAAAGGTTGATGGAGTGCTGCTTGGGCGACCACAACTTTGAAACCGTGCTGTTGTACCTGGATGACGTCATAGTCTACTCCAAGACTTATGAAGACCACCTGAGGCACTTAGCAGAAGTGTTTGAGTCCTTGTCGAAATATGGCCTGAAGATAAAGCCGTCCAAATGTCACCTCTTGAAGCCAAAGGTACAGTACCTGGGTCATGTGGTCAGCGCAGAAGGTGTAGCACCTGATCCGGAGAAAGTCACCGTAATCAAGGACTGGCCAAGACCCACCACGGTAAAGGAGGTGCGGCACTTCCTTGGGCTGGTGGGCTACTACCGAAGGTTCATTGATGGTTTCACCAAGATAGCAGCGCCCCTTCAAGATCTCCTGGTGGGCCAGCCAAAGCAGGCTAAGAAGCAGAGCCCTCCATTTGAATGGAGCAGCCAACTAGAAACATCCTTTGTCCGGCTGAAAGGGGCTCTCACGGGAGAAGAAATTCTGGCCTACCCTGACTACAGCCAGCCGTTTGTACTGTATACAGATGCCAGCAACGTGGGACTGGGAGCAGTTCTGTCCCAGGTGCAGGGAGGCAGAGAGAGGGTGATAGCGTACGCCAGTAGGAAGCTTCGGCCCACAGAAAGGAATCCAGAAAACTACAGTTCCTTCAAGCTGGAGTTCCTCGCTATTGTTTGGGCAGTGACTGAACGCTTCAAGCACTATCTGGCGTCGGCCAAGTTCACCATCTTCACGGACAACAATCCGTTGACACACCTGGCAACAGCCAAGTTAGGTGCGTTGGAACAGCGATGGATGGCCCGGCTGTCTAACTTTGACTTTACCATCAAGTATCGGGCTGGCAAGAAGAATAACAATGCTGATGCGCTGTCCAGAATGCCTCACTTACCCGAATCTGGAGAAGACCTGGATGAACTCGAAGGGATAGAGTTACCGGCTTTCCATCATCAGGGTGTTTCCCAGTGTGAGCATGCTGTGGGAGTGAAGCGCTCGAGCCAGCACGAGGTCTCGGTCAACCCATTCCTCCACCATAATTGGGAAGAGACACAGAACGGTGACCCGGCTGTGCGATTGGTCAAAGAAAAGCTAGCACAAGCTGAGACTCATCTTGGCCCAGATGCTCCAGAAGAAGCCCAGCAGTTGTGGAAGGAGAGGGGACGACTGTTCACCTACCAAGGCAAGCTCTGCAAGAGATATGTCAACTGGCGAACGAATGAACTTGTCTGGCAGATAGTGGTCCCGCAGAGGGATGCTCCAATGATCCTAGCATCTTATCATGATAACGCAGGACACTTCGGGTGGAAGAAGTTGGAGACCCTACTCCGTGATCGGTTCTACTGGGTGCACATGAGAAAGACAGTCGAGAAGTGGTGCCGAGACTGTGGTCTGTGTAATCTGAGGCGGAAAGATGATGCCAGCCAGAGGTCTCCCCTACAGCCAATTGTCACGAAGCAGCCCCTGGAGTTGGTGGCCCTGGACCACGTGAAGTTAACACCAAGCCGGTCAGGCTATGTGTATGCCCTCACCATTGTGGACCATTACTCGCGGTTCCTGGTAGTAGTGCCCGTGAAGGACCAGACAGCCAGAACAGCAGCGAGAGCGTTTCAGGCCTACTTTTGTCGACCTCACGGTTACCCTGAAAGGGTACTGACTGATCAAGGTCCTGCATTCGAGGCAGAAGTGTTCCAAGAGTTCTGTAACATGTACAGTTGTAAGAAAATCAGAACCACACCGTACCACCCCCAAACCAATGGATTGTGCGAGAAGATGAACCATGTGGTTATTGATATGCTCAAGACTCTACCTTTGGAAGAAAGAAACCAATGGCCAGAAAAGTTACCAGATCTGGTAGACTTGTACAACCATATCCCGGTAAATTCGACCAACTGCAGCCCTGCTTACCTGATGCGAGCCAGACCTGGCAAGTTACCTGTAGACTTTGAGATGGGGACTGTGTCACCTGAGGCGGTTCAGGAAATAGAGGATTGGGATACAGAGCGGCAGCAGCGGTACCGTAAGGTCCAAGAATGCGTAGAGAGGAGCCTGTCTCAAGCAAGAACGAGACAAGAGCAGCATTACAATCAAGCGGCCCCAGCAACTCCCTTAGCACCTGGAGAGCCAGTCCTCAAGAAGAAGCGGAGGACGCATAAATTGGATGATCAGTGGGAGAACGAGCCCTACACCATTATCCCCTCCAACTTTGACAATAGTAAGGTATGCCTCATAAGCAAGGACGGAGGCAGGACCTATCAAGCAGTTTCTCGGGACCGCCTGAAAACGTGCCCTGAACGGTGCAGAACCCAAAAAGAAGTAGATGAAGTACAAGAAAGTCCCCAAAGTCAAGAAAAAGAGGAAGAGATGATCCAAACCATCCTTGGAAAATTCCCCAAAACTTGGACCCGAATAAACAATGCCATAGTGGTACCAGTCTTGACGTTCCCACAGTTGGTCGAGCCAGAAACCGAAGAGGTTCCAGATCCACCTAAAGAACCGTCCGCTCCAACACGAGATGACACGCCAGCAGTGGAACAGGAGGTTCAACCCCCTGCCAGTGGTGAACCTGCCGTACCCCTGGCGAATCTGAGATCCCGTAGGCAACCGACATATTTACCTGTCAGGGTTAGGCCTACCAATCACACGGGGGGGGCAGACACTCCAAGTAGTCAGGGACAAACCCCAGAGCTACGCCGGTCCCAACGTAGCACTCGGGGACAGCCCCCTCCAAGGTATAGAACATAGAAAGTAAAATACCTAACAGAATGTAAATAGTTATGTGAAATGTCTGTCATGTTGTGTATAAAATGCTTTTTGTCTCAGGTGATTAAGTAAATGGACAATTGGGCCACTGGACTATGGGTGGCCAACACCTAAATTGTTCATAGTTAGCACCAGTGTGCTCAACACCCCTGAAGAAAAACCCGTCCGGCGTGCATAGAGTGGGGTCATCAATGCTCTGACGCACGCCCAGAGCCTACGTTGGGGGTTTGATCGCGGCGGGTCCCCCATGGAGCAGTGTAATGGACACCCGGCAGGGAGCCACACTGGACTCTTATAGTAGTGTTTAAGTTTGTAACGTTTAAGTAATGCGCCTCCCATAATGGGATGAAATGTTGTAACATGTTATGTTTGTTTCCACAGTCCGGGAGTACTGAATTTAACTAAGGGGGAGTGTGGCACCCCAGGACCTGGTCGCCACAACAGCATTGCCCTCCCAAAGGGTTAATGCTGAGCCTGGAGGTAATTGGGAGATCCATTGGCCAGCAAGTTTAACACCCAACACAGTTCTCCCTCCGGCCAGCAGGGGGAGCTCTGAACCTGGGATTCCAGGGAGCATCCCCTTAAGTCTGATCTGAGAGAGGAAGTAGTGTTCAGTCTGTAGAGAGCAGTAGAAGTGAACAGACGCAGAGTGAGCTGTCCTGTGAATCTGGGGCCTAGAGCTAGAGTAGCTTGGCCCAGAGAAACAGGAGTAGCTGAGAGGCAGCGGAGAGACTCGGACATCGGAGTCTGTGGCCACCAGGGCTTAAAATACTCCCTGGTAGCCGAATCCGAAGGGCAGGAGAGCTGCAAGCACCTGGCCCAAAAACATCCCAAAAGTACAGCTGCAGCATCAAGGCCGGTGTGGATTCCATCAGAGAAGCACCAGAGAGAGAGAGCCTGCGCAGCCTGCTACAGAGGGAAAGGGACGCACCAACAGTCCCAGCAGCACAGAGGGCCATTGCTGATTCAGAGAAGCAGGGTCCTATCGTAACAAAGCAAAGTACAGGAGTAGGCCTCATACTCAGCTGGCCAGAGAGATCACCCCAAGTACTTCCAGGCCGACCGGATCCCCATCACCACCTGTAACGGTCTCCCAGGACTGGACTGTTTCCAAAGTAAAGAGGAAAAGGTAAAGAGACTGTTGTTTATGCCTGGTTCTTTCATCGCCTGTCGGCCCTGCACCGTGTTAGCCACACAACCTCATAGACTTCCACGAGCATTAACAGTATCCTCAGGGCTCCGCTCCACCTGTGGGGAGCAGTACCACCATTGCTGCCATAACATCACCCCGGAGGCCTCACACAGCAGCGGCGGCTTAATAGCCGCAGACCACAGGTGGCGTCACGAACACAACCATTAATAAGCAAGCCACATATTCTACTGACACCCACCAGGGCCACGGAGCCGGGCCCAGCCACCACTGACCACCACTGGACTAATCCGGCCCGGCACCGGGTGTCCCATAGCCCTGGGGTGGGCGAGTCACAAATCCATGCTAATAAAACTCTGACCAAACAGTCCCACCAAAGTCTATGAGATTCTAGAAATTTCATACACACACACACACACACACACACACACACACACACCTAGCTTTTTTTTCCTGACTCTTTTGTCAAAGACCTTGTTTTTTGTTCAGGTTTTGAAAGAATGAGCAAGTCAATTCTTTCAGTGGTTATACCTACTTTTCCCAGCATTTTTCACCCATTGAAAGCGATGAGAAGAAAATGCACCAAAACCCACAGCAAAAACACCACAAAAACTGCAACTAAAACAGCAGATAACTTGAGCCACAAGATCAGGTTTTGGTCAGGAAAAACACGCACCAAAAACGCCCTGTGTGAACATAACAATCTATGTTAATATATATGTTATAGAAAATAACAGACACCAGGAGCAGTGGCGGAGACTTGGTACTGGACCCAGGGAGGGTGACCAAAGCACTGGGACAGTGGTTTTTTGAAACTGGAAAACCCTTTGAAGAACTTTTATTCTTTTTTTATTTAAAAGATATTTGTTAACTATAAAGCATTTTTACAATAGAATGCCATTAAAATTTTGGACCAGTTAGCTTCTACAGTCCAATAACATATTTTAATGAAACTCTTTAGCAACAATGCTTAGTTATTAATCAACACATACAAGAAAAAAAAGTAACAACAAAAGTAGAAGCATTTATGTAACAAAGGCCCATCATTTGCATTTTTTTTTAAAGCTTTCTTTTTTCGTTTTGTGGTATTCACTGACGTTTATTAGTATTCTATTCAGCAAAATAAGCTTTAAGAATTTGGTGCACAGTCAAAAATTATCTGTCACCTTTTTTCTTGTCACCATTTTTGCAACTTTTTGAGGAAAAAATGGGACTTATAAACTGTGGAAAATCCCTCATGAGGGCCTGGTGTAGAGTTGCGGAAAATTTTGCAACTTTTTTAAAAAAGTCTCAATTGATGAACCAGCCAAAATCATCTGAAATGTATAGTCTCTGCACACAAAGCAGAGAAAAAATACAAAAAGCAAGCGAGGACATATAAAATAGATATATAAAAAAGGCGCAAATTGAATAATGAATTGCGTGCAAACAAAAAAAGGAGCCAAAAAAACCCAAAAAAAAGACAAAACACAGGCACAAATGGCAATGATGCCAAAGTGCACATATTCTTTAAAGCATCTTCATGTGATGGCACCCGAGCATTGGTGGATACCTGTGCTGAGCCATGCTAAAAGCTGTTAGGGGTCGTGCGCACGTTGCGTAATTTCATGCGTTTAAACAGCGTTTAGCACTGCAGTGTAAAGGTCCAGTCACACTAAACAACTTATCAGCGATCCCAACAACGATAGGGATCGCTGGTAAGTTGCTAGGAGGTTGCTGGTGAGATGTCACACTGCGACGCTCCAGCGATCCCACCAGCAACCGGACCTGGCAGGGATCGCTGGAGCGTCGCTACACGAGTTGCTGGTGAGCTCACCAGCAACCAGTGACCAGCCCCCAGCGCCGCGTGGAAGATGCTGCGCTTGGTAACTAAGGTAAATATCGGGTAACCAACCCGATATTTACCTTGGTTGCCAGCTTACGCAGCTACACGTGCAGAGAGCAGGGAGCAGCGCACACTGAGCGCTGGCTCCCTGCTCTCCTAGTACAGCACACATCGGGTCAATTACCCGATGTGTGCTGCAGCTAAATGTGCACAGAGCAGGGAGCAGCGCACACCGCTTAGCGCTGGCTCCTTGCTCTCCTAGCTACAGCACACATGGGGTTAATTACCCGATGTGTGCTGCAGCTAAATGTGCACAGAGCAGGGAGCAGCGCACACAGCTTAGCGCTGGCTCCCTGCTCTCCTAGCTACAGCACACATCGGGTTAATTAACCCGATGTGTCCTGCAGCTACATGTGCACAGAGCAGGAGGCGGCACTGACAGTGAGAGCGGCGGAGGCTGGTAACAAAGGTAAATGTCGGGTAACCAAGGACAGGGCTTCTTGGTTACCCGATGTTTACTGTGGTTACTAGCCTCCGCAGAAGCCGGCTCCTGCTGCCTGCACATTTAGTTGTTGCTGTCTCGCTGTCACACACAGCGATCTGTGCTTCACAGCGGGACAGCAACAACTAAAGAATGGCCCAGGACATTCAGCAACAACAAACGACCTCACAGCAGGGGCCAGGTTGTTGCTGGATGTCACACACAGCAACATCGCTAGCAACGTCACAAAAGTTGTTCGTTAGCAGCGATGTTGCTAGCGATGTTGCTTAGTGTGACGGGGCCTTAAGTGCATGCGTCCTGCATTCCCAGCACAATCTATGAAGATTGTGTATAATCCATCCGCACAATTCTTTTTTGAATGCAGCGATTTGAGTGTCAAAAATTTGACAAAATCACTGCATTTAAAAATGCAGCATGTCAATTATTTCGTGCGCTTTGGATGCAGCTCCCACTCTGTCTATGGGAGAGGCAGCATCCCGAGAGCATGAAATCGGCATCTATTCTGCAAAAACACTGCATCTATTACGCAGTGTTTCTGCAGCGATTTGATTCGCACATGAGCTGTCAAATCGTTGCAGAATTTTCTGCAGTGACACAACGCAACGTGCGCATGAGCCCTTAAAGGGACTCCGGTAACACAAAATGACTGTTGAGACCAAGTACAGGCTCTCGTGCATCATGGTGGGGCCAGTCATTTATATACACCTTCCCACCTGCTTGTTTTCCCTCTCTCTTGTCCTTCTTTATTTCTATGAAGCCAGATCTGTCAAAGAGGGGAGAGTGGAGATTTAGGGAAAATAAGCAGGTGGAAAGATGCACGGGCACCTGTACTTGGTGTGAACAGTCATTCTCTGCTGACAGTGTCCCTTTAAGAGACCCAACTTACACCTGTCTTGGAGAGACAATATATTACGGCATCTTACTCTGACAAGGCGGCATTCAAACATGCAAGCTTCAATGCTATTTTATGCATTTGTGTTACAGTGTCTGCCAAATATTCTATTAAAATGGAACAAAACGTTTTAGACCCTGCATGACCAGCCATGAAGAGGACTGTAAGCTGATGTCTGTCAGTCAGCTGCTCAAAGCAAGTCAAACTGTCAGGATTGTTCTCATCATTGGCTAAAAGCAACTGATACGTCCGCTCACGTTTCCCTGTGCTGTGCCTGTTGCAGACTGCCGATGTACATTTTGTTCACCCTTTAAACATGTTCTGTGCATAGCAGGATTTATTGACACGCCGCGCATTTCTAATCTTCTGAGTCGGTCACTTCACAATGATGATTTTCTCCACTGTGGATGCATGAAATTGCATGACGTCTCATTCACAATGCTGCTGCTGTAATACATAGTGGACTTACTACTTACAGTTCTGTAGGGGAAAAACAGTCGTAAACCGTCGTTTCAAATCTGCAACATGTCAGCTTCTCTTGTGAATACACTGAAAAAAACTCTGTAATCTCAGCATGGCTGTTTTATCAAAGTAAAATATTAGAAATGATCAAAAATAAAGCAGTTTCATTTTAAACATTAAATAACAAAAAACTGCATGTTTTTGTGTGTTATTTTATGTGTTTTTATCACGATTGATGCAGTGGTATTAGTCTTTTTTGCATGTCATGTTTTAACCCCCATCTCATTTTGTTTTTGACTCCTTTGCGTCCAAGAGCCATAACCTTTTTTTATTTCTCTCTAAACATAGACGTTTGTGGACTTTTATTCTGTAAGATAAGTTGTACTTTAGAATGGCACCATTTATTTACCACAAAAAAATTTCTAAGTGTGGTGAAATTGTGAATAAAATGCAATTCTGACATTGTTTTTTGGGAATTGCTTTAATGGAATACACTATGTGGTAAAAATGACCTGTTAGTATGATTCTCCTCATCAGTACAATTATGGTGATACTGAACTTGCCAAGTTTTTTTTTATAATTATAGTGCTGCAAAGAAAATCAGAAGTTTGAATAAAAAATTGGGGGTTGTGTCGCCAATTTCTGAGACCCATAACATTTTAATTTTTCAATCAAGTGCAGTGTGATGGCTTATTTTATTGCAGGGCGAGAATACTTTTTTATTGATACCATTTTGGGATAAACATGATATTTTGATCGATTGCGACAGCATTTTTTTGTGATATTGCAGCGACCAAATAAAACCCCACGTTATTTTGTCATTCTTATTTTTTTCGTTTACAATGTTTGACAATTGGGTTAATTGTTTTTCCATTTTAATGCAGTAGATTTGACTTTTCTGAACATGGGGTGTATTTTTTTTTTTATTACCTTTAATGGGGGAAATGATGCTTATTTAAACTTTTGGCCTTTTTTCATATATATTTTAACCCCTTGGCCCCTGGGAGATTTTCCGTTTTTCCGTTGTTGGTTTTTTTTGCTCCATTTTTTTCCGAGAGCCATAACTTTTTTTATTTTTCCATCAATTTTGCCATATGCTTGTTTTTTGCGGGATGAGCTGTACTTTTAAGTGAAACCATGAGTTTTACTATATAGTGTACTGGAAAACAGCAAAAAAAATTCAAATGTGGAAAAACTGCCAAAAATAAGTGTGATCGCACAATAGTTTTTGGGATATTTTATTCACCATGTTCACTATATGATAAAACTGATGTGTTGGTGTGATGTCTCAGGTCGGTACGAGTTTGTAGACACCAAACATGTATAGGTTTACTTTTATCTAAAAGGTTAAAAAAATTCACAAGTTTGTCCAAAAAAAGTGGCGCACTTTTAGCACCATATTCTGAAACCCATAGCACTCTCATTTTTCGGGATCTATGGCTCAGTGATGGCTTATTTTTTGTGTCTTGAGCTGATGTTTTTAATAGTACCATTCTTGCGCAGATGCTACGTTTTGATCGCCTGTTATTGCATTTTGCGCAAAATTTGTGACAAACAAAAAACATAATTTTGCTGCTACGCCATTTACCGGTCAGATTAATTGATTTTATATTTTGATAGACCAGGCGTTTCTGAAAACGGCAATACCAATTATGTGTATATTTTTTATTTTTTAACCCTTTAATTTTCAATGGGCCAAATGGGGGGTGATTTGAACTTTCAGGTTTTTTGGGGGTTTTTCCACTTTTTTTTTATTTTACTAGATCCCCTAGGGGACTATAATGATCAGCAGTCTGATCGCTCTTCTATTTCTCCAAATCACAGCTACACAGCGGAGATTTGGAGAAAAAGTGGCTTTAGGCTGGCATCACACTTGCGATTGAAAAATCGGTCCGATTCTAATGCTTGAGAGTAGGATGAGCTCTGTCCGAGTGTTAATCAGTATGCAATGCAATTGCAACGTGAGTCTGTGATTTTTCTCAAGACAGTAGTCCGTGAGCAATCCATATTCAATCCGTATGTGATCCGTTTTGTTCTCAGCAGCTATTAGTGATTACAGTCATGTACAGGAGCATTTACAGTGTTCTCTTCTACATGATAGAATTGTAGTTAGAAAAATGGATGTCACTAGGATGGTCCGTGTGCCGTCCATGTGACATCCGTTTTTTTCTCGCACCCATTGACTTGCATTGGAGAGACTTGCACAAAAAACTCTAGAAATTGCAGCATGCCGCGTTTTTTTTCTTGGCCGATTTGGACTGAGAAAAAAAAAGCAGATTGGAGCTGCCTCATAGTTTAACATTGGTCCGAGTGCAATACGAGATTTTCTCACATTGCACTCGTGCGAGTCATTTGCAAGTGAGACGCCGGCCTTACTCTCACTGCCCTCTGCCGGCAGTGAGAACATGACTCATGATAGCTACAGGAGTCATCACATGACCCTATGCTACCATGGCAACCACCAGAAGTCACGTGACTTCCAATGGGGTGGGTAAGTTACCCTTATGGCGGCGCACATTTACATCTCGCTGTCAGATTTTGGCAGTGAGATGTAAGGGGTTAAAAGGCGCGGGTGTAAAGCAGGTGGCGAGATGCGTAGGAAAGTTCTTCCTCACATATTTGGCGTGACCTTCCATCATTCTATGGGTGAGTTTCACTGTCCTTCATTGACAATTTATTTAGCATTATGAAGTCTATGGACATTCTGACAATATAGCACTTTTGCACTTTTCTGGCTATTTTTTGCATTGTTCCATGGTTCTTCATTTATCTAGTGGGCAGTATTCATGACTCATTCATATATGGTGGTTCACTATATTTTCATATATGTAATTCCTTGTGATCCCATTGGTGGGGTTATTTCTACTTTTTAATATGCATGTACATATGGATGTGGTTATCAATTTGCTCTTTTATCCCCTCATGTAGGGAAGGTCTGTGCCAATTTTTCCATGTCCTCGTTTTATCCTATTTAAAACCATTTTTATATTCACTTGATTTATGATGTCCCTGTTGTTTTTTTGCATTTTTTCATATACAATAATAAAAAGATGTTTTATATGCATTAAACATGTGTGGGGCCCAATTAATTATGTGTTTACCTATGTTTCGCACACAAAGTCCTATTTTTTCTTCTTGTTTTCTTCAAGTCCTTTGGACGTGCCATTGCGGCCAACAGAGAGCCGTATCAGTGTTTTCCAGTTTACGGTATTTTTTGTTAATAATTACCTTTCTGTATAAATTCACAGCTTCCACTGTAATGATGGATCACAAGGCCCGTGAGTCCACGTGGTGGAACAAATTAGATCAGGTGTTCAACGAGGATGTGGTTTTACATGCACCATCGAGAGATTATAATTTTTTTATCGATAAAATGAAACAACTACTTAATCGCAAGACATGGCTGTGATGGAATAGGGCTTTTCTCGAGAGGTATAAGGAGAGAGGCCTTATCCCAGGGGGACTGACGGTCAGGGTTTTTCCCTCCTATTCAGTAGAGGATGACGACTTTAAGAAGAAATAGGAGGGATTCTCTGATGCATGTTCGAAGGACAATATGGGCCTTCTAGTGCAGGCAAATGCTAATTCTTTGAAAGAAATTGAAGAGGAGACCAATGGGATCCAGAAGAAACTATCCAGCCAACTGTCAGGAGAGGCTATGTCCCAGGTCATGGTAGATCTTGAAAAAAGAAAGGACAGAGGAAAAAACGACCATAAAAGCCCAAGTAGCTGAAAGTGAAAAACTTTTTATTGAAGTGGAGAGCGGCACAATTACAAGAAAGACTCTGACAACAAGAATTCCTAGCACAATAAAGGTGCATGTTAAAACACCATAACACAATATGGACCCATGATTACAATGAATGGGTGACCAAAATATGTGTAGTAAAATGCATAAACCAGGTATGGATTGTAACAACCACAAGTTCAGGTCAAAGATGGAAAATAGGAATTGGTAGGAGATGGCAGAAAAATGTGTAAATGGTAGGTATAATAATATAAACAGACCAAGGTCTGAGTTGTGCCCAGGTAATGCTAATGGTCATCAAATTGTGACCAAACAGTACTAAAAGAACCCTACCAAACACAATGTGGGAAAAACCATGGAAAAATCCAAGGGAGAAGGCGGTAATATTCCATGTAAGCCATACCTGAAAAAACCGGGAAGAGACCTGTGTCAGCGTCCGCCCGACGGCCGTTTCGGCATCAAATGCCTTCGTCAGGGAAGTGGTTAGTGAGGGAAGTGCAGGAGATTAAAAAAGAGGCATCATCCAATCAAATTTGGTGGGCGGTATGTATGACGCATGAGCTACCTAGCAACCCAGGACGCGAACCACCCGCCGCGTCAAGCGTCGCCCGGCGCGCGGTCATGCGGCAGCCACGTGACTCATCACATGGCCGTCACGTGAGCGGACGCCGCGCGAGGCAGAGAGACACAGCGGGCGATGGCGGCCAGGAATGGGAGGCGCGCATGCGTGCAAGCCCAACCAGGAAATCCAAGAGAATCTCACAGCATATTAAGTGTGTAGATAAGAGTTTTTAAAGCATAGACTATTACGGTAGAGGCGGCATAAAAGAATCATGGGGCACCATAACAGGACATAAGATGGAACCTAATATATAGTTCGATCCACCATAGTTATAATCATAAGAATTGGTTTCAAGCAGAATATGATAGTATCCGTCCTGCATAAAGCTCTACATATAAAACAATACAGAAAAATACGAAAGATTGGCACAGTAATCCATATATATAACATGTGTCATTGATATTAGCCATTTCCAAAAGAAATATATAAATACAAGGGAAGTAGAAAATAGCAGGATATATACTCATAAACCAATTGATACAGATAATATTAGCCTGTTATAATATGAAACATATAACCCCAGCAAATGAGTGGTATGAAAGGGAAACATGTCATAGATTACAAACAGTTAAGATAGAACAACAAGTGTAGACAACAAGCTAAATTCAATCGGTATGTCCGAAAATCTGTCCTGAAGATATCCAGATCCATAGAATCCGCCCCATCAGTGTAATATAGGATACTGGTCCCGGTATCAAAAGGATGATGTCTAAATTAAAACAATAGAAAAATTAAAATCAAGAATAAAATTAGGAGAGGAAAGACAACCTTCCTAACCCACAACCAATCAAAGAAATGAGGAGTAAGAAATGTATTCATTCAAACCCATAGGGCAGAGAGTTTTTAGGGTCCATATCCACCTTGTTTCCATCATTGCCAATTTTTGGCTAATTTTACCCCCACGTATGTTGGAATCAAGTCGATCTATACCTCTTACTCTAAGTAATGTTGCATCTGACTGGTGGCATTGATGGAAATGGCGAGGGATGGTTTTAAGAAGAGAAATATCGGTACAAGCCGCCGCTGCCACAATCCCATTAACGTGTTCCCTGGTTCTGACTTTCAATTGCCTGGTTGTAAGGCCAACATAAATTTTTGGGCACGGGCAGATGGCATAATAGATTACCGCAGTAGAGGTACACGTAACAAATTTCTTGATCTTAAATGAGCGGGTCCCCGAAGAGTCAAAAAATGAGTCAGCCCTATCGATATTCGGACAGGCAACGCAATGCCCACAGGGAACGCAGCCAGTCCGGGGAGGCACTGGTCCAAAGGGAGGTGGTTGAGTTACACCGTCATAATGACTGGTAACTAAATGGTCACGCAGATTCTTAGATCTGCGGATACTCATCATGGGACGATTAGGTAGAATCCTTGCTAGTACAGGATCTGCCTGTAAAACAGGCCAGAATTTCTGTAAACAGGATCTCATAGCAAGGAATCGGCCATGATAATCGGTGACAAATCTCATTATCTCTCTAGGTCGGGATTCCTTTGGAGCATAGAGTAGAGCGTGTCTGGTGTTGTGTCTAGCTCTATTATAAGCTTTTTTGACACACCTTCTACTATAGCCCCGAGCGTAGAATCTATCCTTGAGCTCAGATGCTCTAGCCTCAAAGACAGAGTCCGTGGAACAAATTCTACGTAAACGTAGAAACTGTCCCACAGGAACAGATCTGACCATGAAGTTAGGATGGGAAGAGGAGGCATGCAAAAGCATGTTGCCGGCAGTCTCCTTACGGTAGATATCCGTCTGGAGAGTGTTAGAGGAATCCCGTCTAACCATGACATCAAGGAAGCTGATGGAATGCGAATGGTGGGCGTATGTAATATTAATGTTGACATCATTAGAGTTTAACACCTTCATAAAATTATGAAGGTCAAAAGGTGAACCCTGCCAGATCAAAAAGATGTCGTCGATGTACCGTGTCCAAAAGGGGACACGGTCCATCGACGACAAACGATCTGACAGGAAGAGGTCCCTCTCCCACAGCCCCAGGAACAGGTTGGCATAAGAGGGGGCATAAGAGGCCCCCATAGCTGTACCCTGGAGCTGCAGGTAGAAGGACCCCTTAAAAACAAAAAAATTGTGCGTTAAAGTAAATTCCAATAACTCCATGATGAGCAACACCATATCTCCAGGTATATTGGACATATCTAGAAAAAATCTAGTAGCTCGAAGTCCATCACAGTGTCTAATACTGGTGTACAGGGACTCGACGTCCCCGGTCACCAGTATGCTATCATCACCCACACACAGTCCATCTATCTTCCTTAGAAATTCACCTGTGTCCTTAGTGAAGGATGGTAGATCCTCAACCAGTGGTTGTAGTTTAGAGTCAATCCAACGATTGACATGTTCTAAAAAGTTACCTCGACCCGACACAATTGGTCTCCCTGGTGGTGTATTAATATCTTTATGAACCTTAGGTAATAGGTACAGCGTGGGAACTACAGGCTCGACCACCTGAAGAGCAGAAGCCAGCTCGTCGGTGATAACATTGTTGTCTAATGCCATTTTAAGAATTTTTTGAAGCTGAGTGGTATATGCGGACAATGGATTAAAAGTCAACTTCTTATAGCAGACTTTGTCACGCAACTGTCTAAATGCTTCCTTTTCATAAAGATCACGCGGCCAGACAACAATGTTACCACCCTTATCCGCCGGCTTCAGCACGACATCCGGCAGAGCCCGCAGTTCCCGTAGCCGCACCCGTTCCTGTCTAGTAAGGTTATCCGATAAGATAGAAGATGGAATTTTTTCAAACTCTTTGGAGACCAATTGAACAAAGATATCTACGTTGGTACAGGAAGATAAAGGAGGGAATTTTTTAGACCGCGGACGTATTGAAGGAGGAATCTTACCTCCTTCAGATGTATTATGCTCAATGGCAAGTTCCTCCAAATCACATAGGGCTATCTGTTCCTCCTCTGTAGGAAAAAGAGTATCCAAATTAGAATCAAAAAAATACTTCTTAAAGATCAGAGAGCGAGCAAAGAGATGCAGATCCTTGATTGCTAGAAATTTGACAAATCTGGCAGTGGGTGAGAAAGACAGACCCTTCTCTAAAAGGGATAAATCAGAGGGAGACAACACATACGTACTCAAATTAATCACCTTGTTCGGGTGTCTATGTCCAGAGGTGTTATAGGTATTCTGATTACTTGAGAATGTCCTGTTATCTCCAGACTTCCCAAAAACCATGCCAGATCGAGTAGTCATTGCAGATGACAAGGAAGATGCATCCGATTGGTCGCTCGCAGATGTCAAGGATGAAAAGGAGGAGGCGCGGGTAGCCCGTGGTGGACCGGAGGGACTCTTCCTCCAAAAATAAACAGATTTCTGGGAAAAATCCCGTTGGTCTCGAGTGAATTTCTTGGCCTGTGTGTCATGTATTTTCTTCACACATATATCTAAAGCCTTATCCTTATTATTGAATGAATACATTTCTTACTCCTCATTTCTTTGATTGGTTGTGGGTTAGGAAGGTTGTCTTTCCTCTCCTAATTTTATTCTTGATTTTAATTTTTCTATTGTTTTAATTTAGACATCATCCTTTTGATACCGGGACCAGTATCCTATATTACACTGATGGGGCGGATTCTATGGATCTGGATATCTTCAGGACAGATTTTCGGACATACCGATTGAATTTAGCTTGTTGTCTACACTTGTTGTTCTATCTTAACTGTTTGTAATCTATGACATGTTTCCCTTTCATACCACTCATTTGCTGGGGTTATATGTTTCATATTATAACAGGCTAATATTATCTGTATCAATTGGTTTATGAGTATATATCCTGCTATTTTCTACTTCCCTTGTATTTATATATTTCTTTTGGAAATGGCTAATATCAATGACACATGTTATATATATGGATTACTGTGCCAATCTTTCGTATTTTTCTGTATTGTTTTATATGTAGAGCTTTATGCAGGACGGATACTATCATATTCTGCTTGAAACCAATTCTTATGATTATAACTATGGTGGATCAAACTATATATTAGGTTCCATCTTATGTCCTGTTATGGTGCCCCATGATTCTTTTATGCCGCCTCTACCGTAATAGTCTATGCTTTAAAAACTCTTATCTACACACTTAATATGCTGTGAGATTCTCTTGGATTTCCTGGTTGGGCTTGCACGCATGCGCGCCTCCCATTCCTGGCCGCCATCGCCCGCTGTGTCTCTCTGCCTCGCGCGGCGTCCGCTCACGTGACGGCCATGTGATGAGTCACGTGGCTGCCGCGTGACCGCGCGCCGGGCGACGCTTGACGCGGCGGGTGGTTCGCGTCCTGGGTTGCTAGGTAGCTCATGCGTCATACATACCGCCCACCAAATTTGATTGGATGATGCCTCTTTTTTAATCCCCTGCACTTCCCTCACTAACCACTCCCCTGACGAAGGCATTTTATGCCGAAACGGCCGTCGGGCGGACGCTGACACAGGTCTCTTCCCGGTTTTTTCAGGTATGGCTTACATGGAATATTACAGCCTTCTCCCTTGGATTTTTCCATGGTTTTTCCCACATTGTGTTTGGTAGGGTTCTTTTAGTACTGTTGGTCACAATTTGATGACCATTAGCATTACCTGGGCACAACTCAGACCTTGGTCTGTTTATATTATTATACCTACCATTTACAAATTTTTCTGCCATCTCCTACCAATTCCTATTTTCCATCTTTGACCTGAACTTGTGGTTGTTACAATCCATACCTGGTTTATGCATTTTACTACACATATTTTGGTCACCCATTCATTGTAATCATGGGTCCATATTGTGTTATGGTGTTTTAACATGCACCTTTATTGTGCTAGGAATTCTTGTTGTCAGAGTCTTTCTTGTAATTGTGCCGCTCTCCACTTCAATAAAAAGTTTTTCACTTTCAGCTACTTGGGCTTTTATGGTCGTTTTTTCCTCTGTCCTTTCATTTATGTTTGCGATTGCCCTAGTCCACTCCAAGATTGATTATTATGAATTATCTCAGTACTATACAGTGTACATATTAATCTTGGAGTTATGTATTGGTTGCTAATTTTGTTTATTAGATCTTGAAAAAGAATATCAGAAATGGGAGAAGGAAATTATAGCCGCAAAAAACAAAGAAATATAAAAGGGACACCAATGATGCCAAAAATGGCTCAGTGTATAGATGGAAATCCTATAATCAATCCAAGACTAAAGGCTGCTTTACATGCTGCGATATAGTTACCGATATCGCTACCGTGCGTACCCGCCCCCATCGGTTGTGCGACAAGAGCAAATCGCTGCCCGTGGCTCACAACATCGCTCAGACCCGTCACACTACTTACCTGCCTAGCGATTTCGCTGTGACCGGCGAACCGCCACCTTTCTAAGGTGGCGGTTCATTCAGCTTCACAGCGACATCACTAAGCGGGCGCCCAATAGAAGCGGAGGTGCGGAGATGAGCGGAACTAACATCCCGCCCACCTCTTTTCTTCCGCATTGCCGGCGGCTGCAGGTAAGGTGAGGTTCCTCGTTCCTGCGGTGTCACACACAGCGATGTGTGCTGCCGCCGGAACGATTAACTACATCGTACACGCAGCAGCAACGATAATTGGGAATAGGGGGGCATGTCACCGATTAGCGATTTTGAACATTTTTGTGACGATTCAAATTCGCTCATAGGTGTCACACGCAACGACATCGCTAAAGCGGCCGGATGTGCGTCACAAATTCCGTGACCCTAACGAGATCGCTTGAGCGATGTCATAGTGTGTAGAGCGGCCTTAAGTGAAATTCAAAGTCAAGATCTATGTCTTTTCTCCTCAATGTCTTCTATGGAGGAAGGACAGAATAAAAATCTGGATTCTGGTCCATCCTTTGGTGGGCCCTCATGGTTAGGGGTGACAAATAAACAACGCACCTCTGGGGGTGTTGAACTATTGTACCACCATGTACAGTGGAGAAGAAAACCAAAGGACGTAATTTGGAGGTGATTAACCTCCCTGATATTATACTCACTGAACCTCAAAAAGAGGTTCTTAGTTTAGGTTTGAATTTTGCTCCTAATCATGATAATAAAAAAATATTTTTTTCAATTAAAATGGGCCATTGGCCACAAAGGCTTTAATTTTCAAAAAAAATAATAGGAGAAAATGCAGCATACAATTTGTTAACACAATTTCTTCTGAGTGCACCAATACCCCATATGTGGTCAAAACTACTTTTCAGGCACAGTGCAAAGCTCTGAAGGAAAGGTGCACCGTATTGAAGTTCAGATTTGGTCGGAATGGGTTTGGGGAGTGCCATGTCAAATTGTCAAAGTCCCTGACATGCAAGAAAAGCTGAACCCCATAGGTGACTCCATTTTAAAAAGTAATCCCCTCATTGAATTCATGTAGGGGTGCAGTGATCCTATTGCCACCACAGGTGTGTCACAAAATTTGATACTATTGAGCAGTGAAGAAAAAATTAAATTTTTACTACTAAAATATTGTTTTAACCCCAGATTTCCAATATTCATGAGGGAATATGGAAAAAAAAACCAGCCCCATAACGTGTTACACAATTTCTCCTGAAATACACCACATATGACTGTATAGTACGGTTTGGCCACACGGCTAAACTTGGGAAGGAAGGAGCACCATTTGACTTTTGGAGCACAGATTTTCCAAGAATAGCTAGCTGACTATATTTGCAGTGCTTATAAGTGGCACAAGTGCAGAAACGCCCTCAAGTGTCCATATTTTGGAAATTACACCCCTCTGCTAATTCATGTATGGGTATAGTGACAATTTTGTTTCTGGAACACACTCCTGAAGTCAAATGAAGTGCATGTTGCAGAATTAAAAATAGCAAATAAACCCTTGTAGTGCACAGTACATTGTAGTACCCATATATTGTGCCCAGCTCGTGCTTCTGGAGACATTAAATTAAATAGGCTTCCTCACTGTAACAATGTCAAACATGTGGACATTGACTGTTGACACATTGTGGTGCTCAGAAGGAAGGTGAGCATTTGGTAGTGCATGCAGAGTTTGTTGAATATTTTTCGGGGGGGAACCATAGCTTGTTTGCAGAGAACTATGTGCTACCAGTAACATGAAAGCCCCCAATATTTCTGTTAGATGACACACCTGAGTGGAGACTTGTTTTTTGTGGGTTGAGTGGCAATTTATGTACAGAACAATTTGGATCAATTCACATTAATCCTATACACTATGCTGAGCCCTTATATCAGGGTTTCCATTTACATCTCCAAAACACGTGATTCCGGTTGAAACCCCCAAGAGATCCATTCACTATAATAAGGCAACAAAGTCTCTGCTTCATTGCAGTGAATTTTCAGTTGGGAATTGAGAGACTTACATGTAATCTCTGTGTAAGAGCTCAAAGCTCAGCATAGAGTGCAGGATAAATATAAGCTGAGTCTTACTGCAATCTTTGGGAGGCAGAATACACAAATAAACAGCAGTTGAAGAATTTGCTTTATTACTATTTTTATGCTGCTCACTTTGCAGTATAAGTGATAAGGTGGCTTTATTCCTCAGGTCAGTACGATTACGGTGATACCAGATTTATACAGTGGCAAGAAAAGTTATGGCACACCTGGTCAAAGTCACTGTTATTGTGAACAGTTAAGCAAGTTGAAGATGAAATTATCTAAAAGGCATAAAGGTAAAGATGACATTTCTTTTGTATTTTAGGTTAAACAAAAATAAATTTTCATCTTTTACATTTTTAATTAACAAAATAGGAAAATGGACCAATGCAAAAGCTTGGGTACTCTGCATCACTAGTACCTAGTAGCACCCCCTTTGGCAAGTATCACAGCTTGTAAAAACTTTTTTCAGCCACCCAAGAGTCTTTCAATTCCTGTTTGAGGGATTTTCTTCCATTTTTCCTTGGAAAAGTCTTCCAGTTCTGTGAGATTTCTGGGTCGTCTTGCATGCACTGCTCTTTTGAGATCTAACCACAGATTTTCAATGTTCTATTGTAAAACCTTCAACTTGACCCTTTTGGTGTAGTCTACTGTGGATTTTGATTGTATATTTAAGATCAATATCCAATTGTGAAAGCCATCTGCTTTTCAACATCAGTTGTTTTTACAGATGGTGTTATGTTTGCTTCAAAAATTTTTTTACATTTCATTAAATCCATTCTTCTGTCTAACCGTGAAATGTTCCCCATGCTATTGGCTGCAACACATCCCCAGAGCATGATTGATCCACCCCCATGCTTAATGGTTGGCGATATGTTATTTTCCTCAAATTCTTTACCCTTTTTTCTCCACACATACCTTTGATCATTATGGACAAAGAGTTCTATTTTAACCTCATCGAAACACATGACTTGTTTCAAAAATCCATAAGGCTTGTTTAAATTTTCTTTTGCAGACTTTTGACACTGAATTTTATGGTGAGGATGCAGGAGAGGTTTTCTTCTGAGGACTCTTCCATGAAGGCCATATTTGTGCAGGTGTCTCTGAATAGTAGAACAATGAACAATGAACCACAGCTCCAGAGTCTGTTAAATCTTCCTGAATGTCTTTGGCAGTTAAGTAGGGGTTCTGATTGCTTCTCTAGCAAACCTATGAGCAGTTGTCATATAAATGTCATATAAATGTTTGCTCTAAAAAAAGCTGAAGTTGAAAAGAGGATGGCTTTTATAAATGGCTAATGATCCTAAACATATTTCAAAATCCACAATAGACGACCTCAAAAGGCGAACGCTGAAGGGTTAACAATAGCCCTCATAGTCCACATTGAAAATCTGTGGCTAGACCTCAAAGGAGCAGTGCATGCAAGATGACCCAAGAATCTCACAGAACTGAATTAAAGCTCTTGGCTGGCTACAAAAAGCTATTACAAGATGTAATACTTAAAGATTATACTTTTTGACATACACGCCACCATCATGAAATTACCAAATTATATTCCATATATACTATATTAGTGGTGCGTGGCTATACGGACCTTGGATAAATCGCATAGTATACAAACAACAAACAAGAAAAAAAGCGATCAGACATCCAATACAACTTAATATATATTTTTTATTATTTGTGCAAGTGCATGGCATGGGAATAAGCATAAACAGAGGGCATCCAGCGGTGGTGTCAAACAATTACAATAATGCAACTATTGCTGACAAGACCACTGGTGGTGGAGAGTATCCGGGGAACCCAGCAGACAATGATTGCAATATCCATATTAAATCCCCTACCATGGGGTATAGTACACATATAACTGTCCAGGGTTTCCACAGAACCACCACACCATCAGATGGCCAAACAAGTCATAGTACACATACCAAAATGTATGTACAGCCCACCATAACACCATAGAACACTCACCGAGGCCCCCCACCCGACGGACGTCAGTTTCGGCAGATGCCTGCGTCAGGGGTGGTGCCATACAACGGAATTCTCGTGATATAAAAAAGAGGCCCGGAGCCAATCAGAAAGCGGTAACTCATGATGACGTATGAGCGTCTATAGCAACGGACCACCCCATTCACGGCCACGTCAAAGGACAGCACCACCCACCCAACCACCACGTGAATATCACATGGGCGGGAGGATGACGCCGCCCCCAAGACACAGCCAAAGAACCGGGGGGACGCCACTCCCAGCGCTCACACGCACACCGCTGTCATTATATGTATATCGTCTTTCAGACTCACGCATCTAGAGGTTACCTGGCAGCACACTGGCACAGGTGAATAGTGATCACGCCCGAGTATCCACAGCAACGCAACCACCCCCTCCCAGCCGCGTCAGGAGACCAGCCACGCCCACCTAGTCATGCGGTTAACACATGACCGGGAGGACGACGCCGCCCCCAAGACCCAGCCGGGAAGTCCGGAGAGCGTCACTGCCGACACGCAAGCGCACCACATCAACACCGGCACTTAGAATATTTTAGACACCAATATCAATCCAATGTATGAATCTAATGGTGTGACTGCCGTAATTTAACAAGGAATATAAATAATGTTACCCTGCACTGTAGCAATTGAGATTGGGTAATCAACTTAATTTCCACATATAGTGCATCAATCTCTTGGCAGAAAAATCATCCCCACCCATCCAAAAAGACCGAAGGGGTACCGCTACAACAATATACATGTATGATATTCATATTCGTCAACAATGCATGATACAGGACAGGATTTTAATAACATCCACCTAAAACAATTGTGCACATAAACAACCCGCACATCCATATAGGTATTTGTTTGCATAATTAACACGTATCTACAACATACCAGGTAGGCCTACATCTATACCAGTGATCAAAGATGGTGACACTTCGCGACGCATGAGTACCCACAGTGACGGAGCCCCCTACCATCTCCCACCGCGTCAAGAGCCAGACACCGCCCCCCCGAACACGTATCACACATGATCGGGAGGACGATACCGCCCCCACAGATACGGCGAAAAGATGCAGGGGGCCACGCCGCCACCGGACCCGCATGCGTACATGTCACCACCCAGATGATTATATTGTATACCTAATTGATGCCGTAAATCAACAGCACCAATCGTACACAATTTACATATATCAACAATACAGATATAACATCCCACCAGTATACCCAATCAGAGATGCTGAAGAATAATAACAAAATTTATCAATACATAACGTGAGAAAAATCACTATTTAATCCATTTAATCAATAGAGACAAACATAGTATGTGCACGCAGCTCGGTCATAAAAATAATCTTCAGGTGCGTGAGATATTATTAGAAAGTAGCTTCCATCAATCACCAATCGTGGTGAGGCTTCATCGGGATAAATAACTATACAAAAGATAAAATTAAAAATGATTAAAATCAGCAACATTAACATTGCATGGCAAGTGATCATAAAAATGCAGCAAAACCAATATTCTCATTTAAACCAAGAGGATGTAAAGTTTTTAGTGTCCAGATCCATCTGGCTTCCAGGCGTGCCAAATCAGTACCAACTCTCCGACCCCGAATGTTAGTTTCAATGGAATCAATGCCCCGAAATTTCAACAATGCCCCATTACATTGATGATACGACTTAAAATGTTTCGGTAATGTTTTTAAACATGAGACATCTGTTTCATTAACCGCGGCATTAATTCCATTAACATGTTCCCTGACCCGAAGTTTTAAATATCTCACGGGTATACTGATTGGGTATACTGGTGGGATGTTATATCTGTATTGTTGATATATGTAAATTGTGTACGATTGGTGCTGTTGATTTACGGCATCAATTAGGTATACAATATAATCATCTGGGTGGTGACATGTACGCATGCGGGTCCGGTGGTGGCGTGGCCCCCTGCATCTTTTCGCCGTATCTGTGGGGGCGGTATCGTCCTCCCGATCATGTGTGATACGTGTTCGGGGGGGCGGTGTCTGGCTCTTGACGCGGTGGGAGATGGTAGGGGGCTCCGTCACTGTGGGCAATCATGCGTCGCGAAGTGTCACCATCTTTGATCACTGGTATAGATGTAGGCCTACCTGGTATGTTGTAGATACGTGTTAATTATGCAAACAAATACCTATATGGATGTGCGGGTTGTTTATGTGCACAATTGTTTTAGGTGGATGTTATTAAAATCCTGTCCTGTATCATGCATTGTTGACGAATATGAATATCATACATGTATATTGTTGTAGCGGTACCCCTTCGGTCTTTTTGGATGGGTGGGGATGATTTTTCTGCCAAGAGATTGATGCACTATATGTGGAAATTAAGTTGATTACCCAATCTCAATTGCTACAGTGCAGGGTAACATTATTTATATTCCTTGTTAAATTACGGCAGTCACACCATTAGATTCATACATTGGATTGATATTGGTGTCTAAAATATTCTAAGTGCCGGTGTTGATGTGGTGCGCTTGCGTGTCGGCAGTGACGCTCTCCGGACTTCCCGGCTGGGTCTTGGGGGCGGCGTCGTCCTCCCGGTCATGTGTTAACCGCGTGACTAGGTGGGCGTGGCTGGTCTCCTGACGCGGCTGGGAGGGGGTGGTTGCGTTGCTGTGGATACTCGGGCGTGATCACTATTTACCTGTGCCAGTGTGCTGCCAGGTAACCTCTAGATGCGTGAGTCTGAAAGACGATATACATATAATGACAGCGGTGTGCGTGTGAGCGCTGGGAGTGGCGTCCCCCCGGTTCTTTGGCTGTGTCTTGGGGGCGGCGTCATCCTCCCGCCCATGTGATATTCACGTGGTGGTTGGGTGGGTGGTGCTATCCTTTGACGTGGCCGTGAATGGGGTGGTCCGTTGCTATAGACGCTCATACGTCATCATGAGTTACCGCTTTCTGATTGGCTCCGGGCCTCTTTTTATATCACGAGAATTCCGTTGTATGGCACCACCCCTGACGCAGGCATCTGCCGAAACTGACGTCCGTCGGGTGGGGGGCCTCGGTGAGTGTTCTATGGTGTTATGGTGGGCTGTACATACATTTTGGTATGTGTACTATGACTTGTTTGGCCATCTGATGGTGTGGTGGTTCTGTGGAAACCCTGGACAGTTATATGTGTACTATACCCCATGGTAGGGGATTTAATATGGATATTGCGATCATTGTCTGCTGGGTTCCCCGGATACTCTCCAACACCAGTGGTCTTGTCAGCAATAGTTGCATTATTGTAATTGTTTGACACCACCGCTGGATGCCCTCTGTTTATGCTTATTCCCATGCCATGCACTTGCACAAATAATAAAAAATATATATTAAGTTGTATTGGATGTCTGATCGCTTTTTTTCTTGTTTGTTGTTAAGATGTAATACTTGCCAAAGGGGGTGCAACTAAGTGATGACCACACAGGGTGCTCAAACTTTTGCATTGAAACATTTTCCTTTTTTGTTAATTTAAAAATGTATAAGATAAAATTGCATTTTCTTGGCCTAAAATACAAAGGAAATGTGTCATCTTTAGCTTTATGCCTTTTAAAGATTATTTAATCTTCAACTTGCTTAACAGTAATTTTGATCTGGAATGCCCAAACTTTTGCATGCAATGGTATAGGTTCGGCTACTATCGCACTAAAAACACTTTTCTTTTTTAATACAAAATAAAAGTTTGTTGCATCACAAATATTGAAGGTTACAGGATTTTTTTTTCTGCCCACAAAGTTATGTGAGGGCTTGTTTTCTTCTGGGATGAGTTGGAGATTTTATTGGTACCATTTTGGGCCACAACATTTTTTGATTGCTTTCTATTCTGCTTATTATGAGGCAGAATAAAGAAGAAACAGTAATTCAGGATTTTTTTTTACGCCATTCACTGTGTCATAAAAGTGATAACAGCTTTATTCTTAGGTCATTAATATTGTATTTTTTATGTTTTGCCTCTTTACATGATCAAAACAATTAGAAAAAACTCTGCATTAATTACCGGTAATGGGTTTTTCCAGTGACCATGACAGCACCACCGTGAGAGAGAGGTTCCGCCCATCCTAAATAGGAAACCCACTTGAAAATAAAAGGGGCGGTACCTCGCCCCAGCTCCAGTTGGTTATCGAGCATGAGAGGATCTCCAGAAATGATTAGTACACACCACCACCAAATACTTTTGAAGTGTAAGAAAGGAATACCCAAAGGGTGAAAAGACACAAATAAAAATTGGGAGGGTATCAAGTGGTGCTGTGATGGGCTCTGGAAAAACCTATTACTGGTAAGTAATACGGATTTTTACCCTTCGCTGTGACAGCACCATCGTGAGAGATTCTAGAGATAAAAGAATTAGGGGGGCCACCACCTCAAGCACACTCCTTCCAAAAGACAATTCAGAATTGGAAGAGAGATCAAGCCTGTAGTGTTTAAAGAAACTTTTTTTTACTTTTCTCCTCTGTTTTTGCTTTTAATGATGTGTGTTGTACTTTGTTGTAATTTTATTTTTATTCTCCATTTATTGTTAGTTCATCTGTCTACTTATGATCAAGAAGGACCTTCCTTTTCTTTGGCTCTTTTTGAAACATTCCTTCTGGACACTGGATTTCCTTCAAGAGTATTTTATCTAGAAGCACGAAACTACAGGACACCAATTTTTCCTATGTCATTTATGGGATGTTTGTGAATGTCATGATAGTTTTGTATATTGTTATTAGATGCCTCCATGAATTGGCTCTCCAACCGATACTGTTCATTCTCTCTGGGATTCTGCCTGTTGTGGACTCCATCTCTATTTTCCTCCGTGAACATGAGCCGTGGCCCATATCATGCTGGATCCTTTGGTCTGACTAAAGACCTCTTTTTTCTGATGACATATCTAATTTTGGCTGATACCATAATATATGTTAATACCTTATGGCTCCATCCGCATCTCTCCCGTCCCCCTCATGCCACAGATGCATGCTAATACAAATTTATTATGGATTTTACTTCATGATGACTTTTTTGCCATGATGATTACTGGATATATTATGCACCTGTGTCTGTGAGGACGAGAGAGATGTATCTGTGTGAACCTGCCCCAGGAGGATTTCTCTGTCACAAGAAAGTATACATCTAATGCTTACATAATATAAAGGATTGGAGAATTATATTTCTGGTGGTGTAAACATCTGACTTATCTTCATCACCCAACGCCGTTATTTGGTGTTGAATGATTATTTTGATTCCCCCTGCTTTGTTCGTGCTATCTATTATACTTACCTTTATCTATGTCCTTTGTCCGTTTGCCCTTCTCTGTGCCCTTTTCAAAAATGGCCGCGCCCCCGCGGCGCGCATGCACGGTGTGGCCCCCTTCTGAGCGCCTTTGAATGACAGCTTCCTTAACGGGATGGGGCGGGCACAGTGTGACGACACTGTTGGTGCCCGCGTCATTTCCGGGAACGGCCCGATACCTGACGCTCCGAACGGGATCCCGCCCCCTCATGTGGCCTGAATGGGCGTTTGGCCTCTATGTCATCATTAGGGCACAGTTAAAAGGACCCCTCTCGCTGCACATCATGTCGCAGTCCCCTGAGGAAGACCACAAAATGCGTTGGGGTGCGATGGCTGTGGGTCTGTCCAAGCTACTACCATGGGTAAGTTATCATGTGTATTATAATGTTGATATGTTCACTGTCACTAGGATTTAACTATCGCATGTCTGGGCTAACTTTGCTCTCACTTCCCATGGTAGTCTTCCAGACCTAACTGCCTTGCTCTGGACCTTACACTTGTCTACCTGCTTCTTATATTTAACCTTGTAAACTCTGGATCACTCTTTGTGTAAATTTTAATATGTATTTTTTGTACCGAATAAAGATTACTATATTTTACTAGAGCTGATTCTGTTTGAAGTCT
Organism: Anomaloglossus baeobatrachus; assembly: GCF_048569485.1. Lineage (NCBI taxonomy): Eukaryota > Metazoa > Chordata > Amphibia > Anura > Aromobatidae > Anomaloglossus > Anomaloglossus baeobatrachus. The sequence continues at coordinate 295,065,000 of NC_134358.1, read as the reverse complement.
ATCTTTCAAACACCTGACACTGGTTACTATTCCCCTCCTCTGTCAGTTCTCTATATGGCTTTTTAAGGGTGTGACCACTTTGAAATCTAATGATGTATAAGGATCCCTTATGTGTCCTATCCGGTTTTCTAAGTGTTTAAAGAAAGTAGAAGGAGAAGACCGTGTTGCCGCCTTACAGATCAGGTCATCGGGACCGCTGCCTTCTCCGCCCAGGAGGACTCCATCGCCCTGGTAGAATGTGCCTTGAGACCCACAGGAACAGGAACTCCACTAGAGGAGTATGCTAGAGAAATAGCCTCTCTTATCCATCTGGCTATTGTACTCTTAGTTACCCGACAGCCCTTATTAACTCCATGGTATGACACAAAAAAAGAGATCTAGAATTTCTCCAGTCTTGCGTGATATGGATATATTGCAAAAGTGCCCTCCTGACATCTAATGTGTGAAGACGATGTTCCTCCTGAGACACTGGGGAGTCGCAAAAGGAAGGAAGTACTATCTCCTGCAAACTCTGAAAAGTCTTGACTACCTTCAGCAGATAGGGTCATCTTTTGTCCGGACCTGGCCTATCATCAAAAATCTGCATGTAAGGGGTGTCTAGGGACAGAGCCTGGAGATCACCTACTCTACTAGCCGAGGTGAGGGCCACTAACAAAACAACCTTCATGGTGATAAGTTTTACCGAAGCCTGGTCTAAGGGTTCAAATGGACTCCCCGTCAAGGCATCCAAAACTAAATTCAAATCCCAAGTTGGCAGCCTGGAAGTGGGAACTCATGTAATAGCAGAAACTGCTGTGTGAAATACTGACATGAAAAATTCAATAGCTATATGTAAGAATGAAATGGGAAAAATGGAACCTGCATTACTGCCATGAACATATGAACAAAGATCAATTCAGTAGACAGGACACACACAAGCTAGGGACCCCAACGTAGAGAAATACTTTGGCGTAGTGTTGGGGCTCTATTGCATTGATCAATTCAGTAGCTAAATTTCTCTTTGTTCATATGTTCATGGCAGTAATGCAGGTTCCATTTTTCACATTTCATTCTCACATATAGCTATTGAATTTTTCATGTAAGTATTTCACACAGCAGTTTCTGCTATTACATGTAATCCCCTTGCTTAGTCACTGGTGTGCATACCTTATCTCCATATAGTGATTTTTTTTAGGTTTTTGCACCCAGTTCAGACATAGAATGGAGTTCCAAACGTTATTCCTTATTTGGAAGTGGGAACTGGCGTGGCTGAGGCAAGATTTTATAAACCTGACCGCCCATGGGTTAGCAGCAAGATTATAATGATACAATGTCCCAAGCGCCGACACAGCCTGACAGCTAGACCCATCTCCCAGCCCCCCTGGAGAAATTCCAGAATTGCTTTAACCGGAGGATCCCCTACTAGACTTTCCCCTGAGCTGGCCAAAAACTTATCCCACACCCTATCATAAATTTTTGTGGTGACCAGCTTCCTACTGCCTAAAAGAGTAGATACTAGACCACTAGAGAAGCCTCTATTGCTCAGCAAGCTCCTCTCAAATTCCAGGCCGTCAAGTGCAGGTCTGGAACTTGAGGGTGGAGAATTGGGCCTGTGACCGGAGCTCGGGAGTCTCCGGCAATACCCAGGGGTCTGAGATCGACATCTGTCTTAGCCAATAAAACCAAGTCCTCCTTGGCCAAAATGGGGCTATCAGGAGAACTCGTGCTTAATCCTGCCGTATCTTCAAGAGGACAACCGGGAGCAACACCAGGGGGAAAAATGCATACAGGAGGACTTGGTCCCAAGGAATATGGAGGGCTTCCACCGTGTAAGGGTTGTTGCGTGGATTCAAAGAACAAAACCTGCTTACCTTCCTGTTTTTTCTTGTAGCAAACAGGTCCATAACCGGTACCCCCCAGTGCCTTACTATTTGCCTGAAGACCTCGGGACACAGAAACCACTCCCCTTATGCTAATTGGTGTCTGCTTAAATAATCTGCCTCCACATTCTCTTCCCCCTGCAAATGAAGTGCAGTGAGGGACAGAAGATGTAGCTTTGCTAGGTGGAAAATCTCGGAGGAGAGGGACATCAGCAGGGAAGACCTGGTTCCACCCTGACGGTTGACATAGGAGACTGCCACCCGATTGTCTGAGAGGATTCTGACATGACACCCCTGTAAAAAGAGAAGCAGCTCCCCGCAATGCCTTCTATATGTCCGGAGCTCTCTGTAGTTCGAGGAACATTCTATCTCCTGAAGATTCCAAACCCCCTGAACCACTTGGTCCCTCAAATGTGCTCCCCAGCCCATACCACTGGTGTCTGTTACTATGACATCTGTGACCGGAAGAACCCAAGGAACTCCTTTCGACAGGTGTGACTTCTGAACCCACCATTCCAGAGAGCGAAGAGTGGCCGCGGATAGGTCTACTCTTCCCTCTAAATAGGGCCCTAACTGCCTCTGGGACTGCAAGACCTGCCACTGTAAGGTTCTGGAATGGAACTGGGCCCAGAGAACTGTTGGCATACTTGAAGTCAAGGTGCCTAGTAATGACATTGAGCACCATAGGGAGAGGCGAGGATTGGTTAGGGTTTTGGACATCAGCAATTGAATCCTTTCTTCTCTTCCGGAAGAAGACAGGTCTGCGAGAGAGTCCATCGTGAGACCTAAAAATCTCTGCGTCTGTAAAAGGACCAGCCTTGATTTTTATGAAATGCACTATTCACCCTAACTCCGAGAGGATAGCTAACACTCTCCCTATGTGCGGACTGTACTGTTCTTGGGATTTGGCCACAATGAGAAATCGTCCAGGTACGGAATGAGGAAGGTGTTCTGTATCCGTACATGACTCATCATCTCCAACACTATTTTTGTAAAAACCCTGAGACATAGAGATGCCAAAGGGGAGGGCCCGAAATTGATCGTGCCTGAGCCGGTCCTTGATATACACCCCTTCGCTTGTGCGCACAGACCTACAGGGTTCCTTGACCAGGGAACTGTGCGGACGTGCAGCCACAAACAGTGCAGGGTCGAAATCACTTCCGACCTCCAGGCCCTGCACTCCACCACCGCTAGGCCCGAAACCCCAGGGGAGGCGGTGCCAGCTCCAGGAAGCTCCCAGCTCCACCGGTAAGCCTGCCATTCTTCTCAGACCTGGGGAACTCCTTTCCAAGGTCTCCTCTCCTGAACAGGAAACTCAAAAACTGGAGCTTTGGACCGCTCCTTTTATTTTCAAGTGGGTTTCCTGTTCAGGATGGGCGGAACCTCTCTCTCACGGCGGTGCTGTCATGGCTTGATTCTTTGGGTCATTAATATTGTATTTTTTATGTTTTGCCTCTTTTACATGATCAAAACAATTTAAAAAAACATGTTTGCATTGCTATATTCTGTCTGAGAGCTAAGAAGGGAATTTTGTTTACTTACCGTAAATTCCTTTTCTTCTAGCTCCTATTGGGAGACCCAGACAATTGGGTGTATAGCTTCTGCCTCCGGAGGCCACACAAAGTATTACACTCAAAAGTGTAACCCCTCCCCTCTGCCTATACACCCTCCCGTGCCTCACGGGCTCCTCAGTTTTGGTGCAAAAGCAGGAAGGAGGAAACTTATAAATTGGTTAAAGGTAAATTCAATCCGAAGGATGTTCGGAGAACTGAAAACCATGAAACAATTGAACATGAACAACATGTGTACACAAAAGAACAACCAGCCCGAAGGGAACAGGGGCGGGTGCTGGGTCTCCCAATAGGAGCTAGAAGAAAAGGAATTTACGGTAAGTAAACAAAATTCCCTTCTTCTTTGTCGCTCCATTGGGAGACCCAGACAATTGGGACGTCCAAAAGCAGTCCCTGGGTGGGTAAAAGAATACCTCGATAACAAGAGCCGACACGACTCCCTCCTACAGGTGGGCCACCGCCGCCTGAAGGACCTGCCTACCTAGACTGGCATCTGCCGAAGCATAGGCATGCACTTGATAGTGCTTTGTGAAAGTGTGCAGACTAGACCACGTAGCTGCCTGACACACCTGCTGAGCCGTCGCCCGGTGCCGCAATGCCCAGGACGCCCCTACGGCTCTGGTAGAATGGGCTTTCAGCCCGGAAGGAATCGGAAGCCCCGAAGAACGGTAAGCTTCAAGAATCGGTTCCTTGATCCACCGAGCCAAGGTTGACCTGGAAGCTTGCGAACCCTTACGCTGACCAGCCACAAGGACAAAAAGCGCATCTGAACGACGCAGGGGCACTGTGCGAGACACGTAGAAACGGAGTGCTCTCACTAAATCTAATGAATGCAAATCCTTTTCAAAGCGGTGAATTGGATTAGGGCAAAATGAAGGTAAGGTGATATCCTGATTGAGATGAAAAGGCGACACCACCTTAGGGAGAAATTCCGGAACAGGACGGAGAACCACCTTATCCTGGTGAAAAACCAGGAAGGGGGCTTTGCATGACAGTGCTGCAAGCTCCGACACTCTACGGAGTGAAGTAACTGCTACTAGAAATGCCACCTTCTGTGAAAGAGGTGATAAGGAGACATCACGCAGCGGTTCAAAAGGCGGTTTCTGAAGAGCCGTTAGCACCCTGTTGAGGTCCCAGGGTTCAAGCGGGCGCTTGTAAGGTGGGACTATGTGGCAAACTCCCTGCAGGAATGTGCGGACCTGCGGAAGCTTGGCCAGGCGCTTTTGAAAGAATATTGAGATATTGAGAGTGCCGATACTTGCCCTTTGAGAGAACTAAGTGACAACCCCTTATCCATTCCGGATTGAAGGAAGGAAAGAAAAGTGGGTAAGGCAAAAGGCCAGGGAGTAAAACCTTTATCCGAACACCAGGACAAGAAAATCCGCCAAGTCCTGTGATAGATCTTGGCGGACGTCGGTTTCCTGGCCTGTCTCATAGTGGCAATGACATCCTGAGACAGCCCTGAAGACGCTAGGAGCTAGGACTCAATGGCCACACAGTCAGGTTGAGGGCCGCAGAATTCAGATGGAAAAACGGCCCTTGCGACAGCAAGTCTGGGCGGTCTGGCAGCACCCACGGCTGACCCACCGTGAGATGCCACAGATCCGGGTACCATGACCGCCTCGGCCAGTCTGGAGCGACGAGAATGGCGCAACGGCAGTCGGACCTGATCTTGCGTAGTACTCTGGGCAGCATTGCCAGAGGAGGAAATACATAAGGCAGTCGAAACTGCGACCAATCCTGGACTAATGCGTCCGCCGCCAGAGCTCTGTGATCTTGAGATCGTGCCATGAAGGCCGGGACCTTGTTGTTGTGCCGTGACGCCATGAGATCGACGTACGGCGTTCCCCAGCGGCGACAGATCTCTCGAAACACCTCTGGGTGCAGGGACCATTCCCCCGCATCCATGCCCTGACGACTGAGAAAATCTGCTTCCCAGTTTTCTACGCCCGGTATGTGAACTGCGGAGATGGTGGATGCTGTGGCTTCCACCCACTGCAGAATTCGCCGGACTTCTTGGAAGGCTTGACGACTCCGCGTGCCGCCTTGGTGGTTGATGTATGCGACGGCAGTGGCGTTGTCCGACTGGATACGGATCTGCCTGCCCTCCAGCAACTGCTGGAAAGCCAGTAGGGCCAGATACACTGCCCTTATCTCCAGGACATTGATCTGAAGGGAAGACTCTATCGGAGTCCAGGTTCCCTGAGCCCTGTGATGGAGGAACACCGCTCCCCACCCTGACAGGCTCGCGTCCGTGGTGACCACAGCCCAGGTTGGGGGTAGGAAGGATTTTCCCTGTGATAGAGAAGTGGGAAGAAGCCACCACTGAAGGGACGTCTTTGTTGCAAGGGAAAGAGAGACGTTCCTGTCGAGAGAGTTCGACCTCCTGTCCCATTTGCGGAGAATGTCCCACTGGAGTGGCCGCAGATGGAATTGCGCGAAGGGCACTGCCTCCATCGCTGCTACCATCTTCCCCAGGAAGTGCATGAGGCGTCTCAAGGGGTGAGACTGAGTCTGAATCAGAGATTGCACCCCTGCCTGCAGTGACAGCTGTTTGTCTAGTGGTAGCTTGACTACCGCTGACTGTGTATGAAACTCCATCCCTAGATAGGTCAGAGATTGGGTCGGTGTCAACTTGGATTTTGGGAAGTTGATGAGCCACCCGAACTGCTGGAGGGTCTCCAGAGCGACGGTAAGGCTGTGTTGACACGCCGCCCGAGAAGGTGCCCTGACTAGGAGATCGTCCAAGTAGGGAATCACCGAGTGCCCCTGAGAATGCAGGACCGCCACAACGGATGCCATGACTTTGGTGAAAACCCGTGGGGCTGTCGCCAGGCCGAAGGGCAATGCCACGAACTGAAGGTGTTCGTCCCCTATGGCGAAACGCAAAAAGCGTTGATGTTCTGGTGTGATCGGCACATGGAGATAGGCATCCTTGATGTCGATCGATGCGAGGAAGTCTCCTTGTGACATCGAGGCGATGACCGAGCGGAGAGATTCCATCCGGAATCGTCTGGTGCTCACGTGTTTGTTGAGCAATTTGAGGTCCAGAACGGGACGGAATGATCCGTCTTTCTTTGGTACCACGAATAAGTTGGAGTAAAAACCGCGACCCTGTTCCTGAGTGGGAACGGGGGTCACGACGCCTTCTTTTTTCAGAGCGTCCACTGCTTGAAAAAGTGCGTCTGCTCGCGCGGGGGGCGGGGAGGTTCTGAAGAAACGAGTCAGAGGACGAGAGCTGAACTCTATCCTGTAACCGTGAGACAGGATGTCTCTCACCCATCGGTCTTGAACATGTGGCCACCAGGCGTCGCGAAAGCGGGAGAGCCTGCCACCGACCGAGGATGCGGTTCGGGGATGCCGTGAGTCATGAGGAGGCTGCCTTGGAAGCAGTGCCTCCGGCGGTCTTTTGGGGGCGTGACTTAGACCGCCACGCATAGGAGTTCCTCTGGCCTTTGTCCTGTCTATTGGACGAAGAGGACTGTGGCTTGGCGGAGGGACGAAAGGACCGAAACCTCGATTGTATTTTTCGTTGCTGAGGTCTCTTAGGTTTGGACTGGGGCAAGGAGGAGTCCTTTCCCTTGGATTCCTTAATAATCTCATCCAATCGTTCGCCAAACAATCTCTCGCCAGAAAACGGCAAACCGGTTAAGAACCTCTTGGAAGCCGAGTCTGCCTTCCATTCGCGCAGCCACATGGCTCTGCGGACTGCCACAGAATTAGCGGATGCCACCGCTGTACGGCTAGCAGAGTCTAGGACTGCATTCATGGCGTAGGAAGAAAACGCCGACGCCTGAGAGGTTAAAGATGCAACTTGCGGAGCAGACGAACGTGTGACCGCATTAATCTCAGCCAGACAAGCTGAGATAGCTTGGAGTGCCCACACGGCTGCAAAAGCCGGGGCAAAAGACGCTCCCGTGGCCTCATAGATGGATTTCACCAGGAGTTCTATCTGCCTGTCAGTGGCATCTTTTAGTGATGAGCCATCTGCAACCGAAACCACGGATCTAGCCGCCAATCTGGAGACTGGGGGATCTACCTTAGGACATTGAGCCCAACCCTTAACTACGTCAGCGGGGAAGGGGTAACGTGTGTCAGTAAGGCGCTTAGTAAAGCGTTTGTCCGGAACCGCTCTGGGCTTCTGGACAGCATCTCTGAAGTTAGAGTGATCGAAAAATGCACTCCGTGTACGTTTGGGAAACCGAAACTGGTGTTTCTCCTGCTGAGAGGCCGACTCCTCTATAGGTGGAGGCGGCGGAGATAAATCCAACACCTGATTGATGGACGAGATAAGATCATTTACTAAGGCGTCCCCTTCAGGTGTATCAAGATTGAGAGCAACATCAGGGTCCGAGCCCTGAGCTGTGACCCCCGCCTCGTCCTCCAGAGAGTCCGCAAGCTGGGAACCCGAGCAGCGTGAGGAAGTCGGGGAAGATTCCAAGCGAGCCCGCTTAGCTGGTCTGGGACTGTGGTCCGTGGAGGAGTCCTCCACGTGAGACCTAGGGCCCACCCCGGCCGGGGTGTACCCAGAGGGACCTGGAGGTGCCGATCTAACCGGGTCCGGGGCCTGTGTAAGGACCGGTCTGGACTGCAGGGCTTCCAGCAACTTGGCAGACCATTTGTCCATAGACTGAGCCATGGATTGTGAGAGTGACTCTGAGAGCTTGTCAGCAAAAACTGCAAACTCTGTCGCTGCCACCTGGACAGTAGAAACAGGGGGGTCTGCCTGAGCCGAGGGGCCTACTAGTGACCGAGGCTCCGGCTGAGCAAGCGTAACAGGGGACGAGCATTGCTCACAGTGAGGGTAGGTGGAACCCGCAGGTAACATGGCCCTACAAGAGGTACATGTCGCAAAAAAACCCTGTGCTTTAGTGCCCTTGCTCCTTGTGACCGACATGCTGTTGTGTCCTAGGAGCGTGATCACTGAGGGTATACAGAAAAAAGGGTATACAGCCCTGCCGAACAGAAAGGTATATATATACGTATCTATACCGGCACCCAAGGGGACCAACACCGAGTGACCGGTGCGGCTTACCGACTGCTAAAAAGCGGGGTGTGTGCGCTCCAGATTCCCTGCCTGGTCTCCCAGAGCTGCAGAGCTGTTCTGTGTGATTCTCCACCGGCAGAATGTCCTAAAGATGGCTGCCGGAGCTCTCAGGGGAGGGGTGGGCGGCGTCAGGAAAAGTGCGGGAATCTGGGGTCCCCACAGTGATCAGTGAGGGGGGAGGGAGCACACAGGATGCCCCGGCCCTCACATCCGACGTCAGGTCGGCTGTCCCGCCCCTATCACTGATAGACAGGCCCGGGGGCGGGAGTTTGCCACTAGGCCGCGATGAAGCCAGGGACTAAATTTAATACCGCGGCCGACAAGCAGGCGCGGTCGGCGCGGTAGTCCCTGGTCTTCACAATTCAGCAGTCAGTTGCGGCGTCCGGGAACCAAGCGCTCCATACACAGTCCCCATGGGGACACAGAGTACCTCGTGGATGCAGGGCCCTGTCCCTGAAGATAGATAAGCTCCTGTCTAGCAGATTCCCTTAGGGGCTGCGGAGGGAGCACGGTCCCAGAACCTGGATGACCGCTTCGGATCCCACTTCTACCAGAGCCCTCAGGGATGGAGAAGGAAACACGGCATGAGCCTCCGGCCGTCGTATCCGCAATGGGTACCTCAACCTTAACAGCACCGCCGACTTAGTGGGGTGAGAAGGGAGCATGCCGGGGGCCCCATGGGGGCCCTCTTTTCTTCCAACCGATACAATCAGCAGCTGCTGCTGACTAAAATGGAGATGTGTGAGTGGATGTGTGCCTCCTTCTACACAAAGCATAAAACTGAGGAGCCCGTGAGGCACGGGAGGGTGTATAGGCAGAGGGGAGGGGTTACACTTTTGAGTGTAATACTTTGTGTGGCCTCCGGAGGCAGAAGCTATACACCCAATTGTCATGTTTGCATTGCTATATTCTGTCTGAGAGCTAAAGATTTTGTTTTAGTTTTTCACTGAGCTGTGTGTCAGCTTGTTTCCCAAATGTGTGTACTTTTTTGCATAGTTTTGTTTTTACTTAACTATACAAATTTATTGGTATAATATTTTAATTCGTTTGAGGTCTGATTTTTTTTTCCTTAGTCCTTATGAGACATTAACTTTTATTAGTCTGTCCGTTTGCCCTTCTCTGTGCCCTTTCAAAAATGGCCGCGCCCCCGCGGCGTGCATGCACGGTGTGGCCCCCTTCTGAGCGCCTTTGAATGACAGCTTCCTTAACGGGATGGGGCGGGCACAGTGTGACGACACTGTTGGTGCCCGCGTCATTTCCGGGAACGGCCCGATACCTGACGCTCCGAACGGGATCCCACCCCCTCATGCGGCCTGAATGGGCGTTTGGCCTGTATGTCATCATTAGGGCACAGTTAAAAGGACCCCTCTCGCTGCACATCATGTCGCAGTCCCCTGAGGAAGACCACAAAACGCGTTGGGGTGCGATGGCTGTGGGTCTGTCCAAGCTACTACCATGGGTAAGTAATCATGTGTATTATAATGTTGATATGTTCACTGTCACTAGGATTTAACTATCGCATGTCTGGGCTAACTTTGCTCTCACTTCCCATGGTAGTCTTCCAGACCTAACTGCCTTGCTCTGGACCTTACACTTGTCTACCTGCTTCTTATATTTAACCTTGTAAACTCTGGATCACTCTTTGTGTAAATTTTAATATGTATTTTTTGTACCGAATAAAGATTACTATATTTTACTAGAGCTGATTCTGTTTGACGTCTACCTTTCAAACACCTGACACTGGTTACTATTCCCCTCCTCTGTCAGTTCTCTATATGGCTTTTTGAGGGTGTGACCACTTTGAAATCTAATGATGTATAAGGATCCCTTATGTGTCCTATCCGGTTTTCTAAGTGTTTAAAGAAAGTAGAAGGAGAAGACCGTGTTGCCGCTTTACAGATCAGGTCATCGGGACCGCTGCCTTCTCCGCCCAGGAGGACTCCATCGCCCTGGTAGAATGTGCCTTGAGACCCACAGGAACAGGAACTCCACTAGAGGAGTATGCTAGAGAAATAGCCTCTCTTATCCATCTGGCTATTGTACTCTTAGTTACCCGACAGCCCTTATTAACTCCATGGTATGACACAAAAAAAGAGACCTAGAATTTCTCCAGTCTTGCGTGATATGGATATATTGCAAAAGTGCCCTCCTGACATCTAATGTGTGAAGACGATGTTCCTCCTGAGACACTGGGAAGTCGCAAAAGGAAGGAAGTACTATCTCCTGCGAACTCTGAAAAGTTTTGACTACCTTCAGCAGATAGGGTCATCTTTTGTCCGGACCTGGCCTATCATCAAAAATCTGCATGTAAGGGGTGTCTAGGGACAGAGCCTGGAGATCACCTACTCTACTAGCCGAGGTGAGGGCCACTAACAAAACAACCTTCATGGTGATAAGTTTTACCGAAGCCTGGTCTAAGGGTTCAAATGGACTCCCCGTCAAGGCATCCAAAACTAAATTCAAATCCCAAGTTGGCAGCCTGGAAGTGGGAACTCATGTAATAGCAGAAACTGCTGTGTGAAATACTGACATGAAAAATTCAATAGCTATATGTAAAAATGAAATGGGAAAAATGGAACCTGCATTACTGCCATGAACATATGAACAAAGATCAATTCAGTAGACAGGACACACACAAGCTAGGGACCCCAACGTAGAGAAATACTTTGGCGTAGTGTTGGGGCTCTATTGCATTGATCAATTCAGTAGCTAAATTTCTCTTTGTTCATATGTTCATGGCAGTAATGCAGGTTCCATTTTTCACATTTCATTCTCACATATAGCTATTGAATTTTTCATGTAAGTATTTCACACAGCAGTTTCTGCTATTACATGTAATCCCCTTGCTTAGTCACTGGTGTGCATACCTTATCTCCATATAGTGATTTTTTTTAGGTTTTTGCACCCAGTTCAGACATAGAATGGAGTTCCAAACGTTATTCCTTATTTGGAAGTGGGAACTGGCGTGGCTGAGACAGGATTTTATAAACCTGACCGCCCATGGGTTAGCAGCAAGATTATAATGATACAATGTCCCAAGCGCCGACACAGCCTGACAGCTAGACCCATCTCCCAGCCCCCCTGGAGAAATTCCAGAATTGCTTTAACCGGAGGATCCCCTACTAGACTTTCCCCTGAGCTGGCCAAAAACTTATCCCACACCCTATCATAAATTTTTGTGGTGACCAGCTTCCTACTGCCTAAAAGAGTATATACTAGACCACTAGAGAAGCCTCTATTGCTCAGCAAGCTCCTCTCAAATTCCAGGCCGTCAAGTGCAGGTCTGGAACTTGAGGGTGGAGAATTGGGCCCTGTGACCGGAGCTCGGGAGTCTCCGGCAACACCCAGGGGTCTGCGATCGACATCTGTCTTAGCCAATAAAACCAAGCCCTCCTTGGCCAAAATGGGGCTATCAGGAGAACTCGTGCTTAATCCTGCCGTATCTTCCAGAGGACAACCGGGAGCAACACCAGGGGGAAAAATGCATACAGGAGGACTTGGTCCCAAGGAATATGGAGGGCTTCCACCGTGTAAGGGTTGTTGCGTGGATTCAAAGAACAAAACCTGCTTACCTTCCTGTTTTTTCTTGTAGCAAACAGGTCCATAACTGGTACCCCCCAGTGCCTTACTATTTGCCTGAAGACCTCGGGACACAGAAACCACTTCCCTTATGCTAATTGGTGTCTGCTTAAATAATCTGCCTCCACATTCTCTTCCCCCTGCAAATGAAGTGCAGTGAGGGACAGAAGATGTAGCTTTGCTAGGTGGAAAATCTCGGAGGAGAGGGACATCAGCAGGGAAGACCTGGTTCCACCCTGACGGTTGACATAGGAAACTGCCACCCGATTGTCTGAGAGGATTCTGACATGACACCCCTCTAAAAAGAGAAGCAGCTCCCCGCAATGCCTTCTATATGTCCGGAGCTCTCTGTAGTTCGAGGAACATTCTATCTCCTGAAGATTCCAAACCCCCTGAACCACTTGGTCCCTCAAATGTGCTCCCCAGCCCATACCACTGGTGTCTGTTACTATGACATCTGTGACCGGAAGAACCCAAGGAACTCCTTTCAACAGGTGTGACTTCTGAACCCACCATTCCAGAGAGCGAAGAGTGGCCGCGGATAGGTCTACTCTTCCCTCTAAATAGGGCCCTAACTGCCTCTGGGACTGCAAGACCTGCCACTGTAAGGTTCTGGAATGGAACTGGGCCCAGAGAACTGCTGGCATACTTGAAGTCAAGGTGCCTAGTAATGACATTGAGCACCATAGGGAGAGGCGAGGATTGGTTAGGGTTTTGGACATCAGCAATTGAATCCTTTCTTCTCTTCCGGAAGAAGACAGGTCTGCGAGAGAGTCCATCGTGAGACCTAAAAATCTCTGCGTCTGTAAAAGGACCAGCCTTGATTTTTATGAAATGCACTATTCACCCTAACTCCGAGAGGATAGCTAACACTCTCCCTATGTGCGGACTGTACTGTTCTCGGGATTTGGCCACAATGAGAAATCTTCCAGGTACGAAATGAGGAAGGTGTTCTGTATCCGTACATGACTCATCATCTCCAACACTATTTTTGTAAAAACCCTGAGACATAGAGATGCCAAAGGGGAGGGCCCGAAATTGATCGTGCCTGAGCCGGTCCTTGATATACACCCCTTCGCTTGTGCGCACAGACCTACAGGGTTCCTTGACCAGGGAACTGTGTGGACGTGCAGCCACAAACAGTGCAGGGTCGAAATCACGTCCGACCTCCAGGCCCTGCACTCCACCACCGCTAGGCCCGAAACCCCAGGGGAGGCGGTGCCAGCTCCAGGAAGCTCCCAGCTCCACCGGTAAGCCTGCCATTCTTCTCAGACCTGGGGAACTGCTTTCCAAGGTCTCCTCTCCTGAACAGGAAACTCAAAAACTGGAGCTTTGGACCGCTCCTTTTATTTTCAAGTGGGTTTCCTGTTCAGGATGGGCAGAACCTCTCTCTCATGGCGGTGCTGTCATGGCTTGATTCTTTGGGTCATTAATATTGTATTTTTTATGTTTTGCCTCTTTTACATGATCAAAACAATTTAAAAAAACATGTTTGCATTGCTATATTCTGTCTGAGAGCTAAAGATTTTGTTTTAGTTTTTCACTGAGCTGTGTGTCAGCTTGTTTCCCAAATGTGTGTACTTTTTTGCATAGTTTTGTTTTTACTTAACTATACAAATTTATTGGTATAATATTTTAATTCATTTGAGGTCTGATTTTTTTTTAAATATTTTACAATTTTTTTTCCTTAGTCCTTATGAGACGAAGGGAATTTTGTTACTTGCCGTAAATTCCTTTTCTTCTAGCTCTTATTGGGAGACCCAGACGATTGGGGTATAGCTACTGCCTCCGGAGGCCACACAAAGCACTACACTAAAAAGTGCAAGGCCCCTCCCCTTCTGGCTATACCCCCCCGTGGTATCACGGGTTCTCCAGTTTTAGTGCCAAAGCAAGAAGGAGGAAAGCCAATAACTGGTTTAAACAAATTAACTCCGAGTAACATCGGAGAACTGAAAAAACCGTTCAACATGAACAACATGTGTACCCGCAAACAACAAAAACATCCCGAAGGACAACAGGGCGGGTGCTGGGTCTCCCAATAAGAGCTAGAAGAAAAGGAATTTACGGTAAGTAACAAAATTCCCTTCTTCTTCAGCGCTCTATTGGGAGACCCAGACGATTGGGACGTCCAAAAGCTGTCCCTGGGTGGGTAAAGAAATACCTCATGTTAGGGCTGCAAAACAGCCCTCCCCTACGGGGGTGTCACTGCCGCCTGCAGGACTCTTCTACCTAAGCTGGCATCCGCCGAAGCATAGGTATGCACCTGATAATGCTTGGTGAAAGTGTGCAGACTGGACCAGGTAGCTGCCTGGTACACTTGTTGAGCCGAAGCCTGGTGTCGTAATGCCCAGGACGCACCCACGGCTCTGGTTGAGTGGGCTTTTAGCCCTGAAGGAACCGGAAGCCCCGCAGAACGGTAGGCCTCTAGAATTGGTTCTTTGATCCATCGAGCCAGGGTGGCTTTAGAAGCCTGCAACCCCTTGCGCGGACCAGCGACAAGGACAAAAAGTGCATCGGAACGGCGCATGGGCGCCGTGCGGGAAATGTAGAGTCTGAGTGCTCTCACCAGATCTAACAAACGTAAGTCCTTTTCATACCGGTGAACCGGATGAGGACAAAAGGAAGGCAAGGATATATCCTGATTAAGATGAAATGAGGATACGACCTTAGGGAGAAACTCCGGAATGGGGCGCAGCACTACCTTGTCCTGGTGGAACACCAGGAAGGGAGCCTTGGATGACAGAGCTGCCAGCTCAGACACTCGCCGAAGCGATGTGATCGCAACGAGAAACGCCACCTTCTGTGACAGGCGAGAAAGGAAACTTCCTTCAGAGGCTCGAAAGGCGGCTTCTGGAGAGCAACTAATACCCTGTTGAGATCCCATGGATCTAACGGCCGCTTGTACGGGGGTACGATATGACAGACCCCCTGTAGGAACGTGCGCACCTTAGAAAGACGTGCTAGACGCTTCTGAAAAAACACGGATAGTGCCGAGACTTCCCCCTTAAGGAAGCCGAGCGACAAACCCTTTTCCAACCCCGATTGCAGGAAGGAAAGAAAAGTAGGCAATGCAAATGGCCAGGGAGACACTCCCTGAGCCGAGCACCAGGTTAAGAAAATCTTCCACGTTCTGTGGTAGATCTTAGCAGAGGTGGACTTCCTAGCCTGTTTCATGGTGGCAACGACCCCTTGGGATAATCCTGAAGACGCTAGGATCCAGGACTCAATGGCCACACAGTCAGGTTCAGGGCCGCAGAATTCCGATGGAAAAACGGCCCTTGGGACAGTAAGTCTGGCCAGCCTGGTAGTGACCACGGTCGGCCGACCGTGAGATGCCACAGATCCGGGTACCACGATCTCCTCGGCCAGTCTGGGGCGACGAGTATGACGCGGCTGCAATCGGATCTGATTTTTTGCGCAGTACTCTGGGCAAGAGTGCCAGAGGTGGAAACACATATGTGAGCCGGAACTGCGACCAATCTTGCACTAAGGCGTCTGCCGCCAGAGCTCTGTGATCGCGCGATCGTGCCATAAATGCCGGGACCTTGTTGTTGTGCCGAGACGCCATTAGGTCAACGTCCGGCACCCCCCAGCGGCGACAGATTTCCTGAAACACGTCCGGGTGAAGGGACCATTCCCCTGCGTCCATACCCTGGCGACTGAGGAAGTCTGCTTCCCAGTTTTCTACGCCCGGGATGTGAACTGCGGATATGGTGGATGCTGTGTCCTCCACCCACATGAGGATTCGCCGGACTTCCTGGAAGGCTTGCCGACTGCGCGTCCCTCCTTGGTGGTTGATGTATGCCACCGTTGTCCGACTGGATTCGGATCTGCTCTCTTTCTAGCCACTGCTGGAAAGCTAGTAGGGTAAGATACCCTGCCCCGATTTCCAGAACATTGATCTGAAGGGTGGACTCCTGCTGAGTCCACGTCCCCTGAGCCCTGTGGCGGAGACAAACTGCTCCCCACCCTGACAGACTCGTATCTGTCGTGACCACTGCCCAGGATGGGGGTAGGAAGGATCTTCACTGTGACAATGAGGTGGGAATAAGCCACCATTGCAGAGAGTCCTTGGCCGTCTGGGAAAGGGAGACTTTCCTGTCCAGGGAGGTTGACTGCCCGTCCCATTGGCGGAAAATGTCCCCTTGCAGTTGGCGCAGATGAAACTGCGCAAAGGGAACTGCCTCCATGGCTGCCACCATCTTCCCTAGGAAGTGCATGAGGCGCCTTAAGGGGTGCGACTGGCCTTGAAGGAGAGACTGCACCTCTGTTTGCAGTGAACGCTGCTTGTTCAGCGGAAGCTTCACTATCGCTGATAGAGTGTGAACTCCATGCCGAGATACGTTAGTGATTGAGTCGGTGACCGATTTGACCTTGCCAAATTGATGATCCACCCGAAAGTCTGGAGAGTCTCCAGCGTAACATTCAGGCTGCGTTGTCATGCCTCGAGGGAGGGTGCTTTGACGAGTAGATCGTCCAAGTAAGGGATCACCGGGTGTCCCTGAGAGTGCAAGACTGCTACCACTGCTGCCATGACCTTGGTGAACACCCGTGGGGCTGTCGCCAGACCGAATGGCAGAGCTACGAACTGAAGATGGTCGTCTCCTATCACAAAACGTAGAAAACGTTGGTGCTCCGTAGCAATTGGCACGTGGAGATAGGCATCTTTGATGTCTGTTGAGGCAAGGAAGTCTCCTCGAGACATTGAGGTAATGACGGATCGGAGGGATTCCATCCGGAACCGCCTGGCGTTCGCATGCTTATTGAGCAGTTTTAGGTCCAGAACAGGACGGAAGGAGCCGTCCTTTTTTGGAGCCACAAAGAGATTGGAGTACAAACCCTCGCCCTCGTTCCTGAGGGGGGACAGGGATCACCACTCCTTCTGCTCTTAGAGCGTCCACCGCCTGCAGCAGGGCATCTGCTCGGTGGGGAGGTGGGGCCGTTCTGAAGAATGGAGTCGGAGGACGAGAACAGAACACTGTCCTGTGCACGTGAGCACAATGTCCGTCACCCACCGGTCTGTGACCTGTGGCAGCTAAATGTCGCCAAAGGCGGGGGAGTCTGCCATCAACCGCGGATGCGGAGAGAGAGAGAGAGCTGAGAGTCATGAGGAGACCGCCTTGGTAGCGGTTCCTCCGGCTGCCTTCCTTGGGCGTGATTGAGCCCGGCCGGAATCTGAGCCCGTCTGAGGTTTTGTAGCCCTTTTGCACGAGGACAATTGGGACCTGCCCGAGCTTGGGAAGGACCGAAACCTCGACTGTACTTTTAGGACAGCATTAATAGGGTAAGTCGCAGTGCAGACATTGCGGAGTTACGGACGCCTCTGCGGTACAGATGTACATGTGCTCAAGGCCAGCTGCGCAAGAACAGCTGAAAAGGTTAGGTTGCCTATACGGCTGTGAATGCCGGAGCAACCGACACGCCGATAGCCTCCTAGACAGATTTCAACCAGAGTCCATCTGTCTGTGAATGGCATCTTTAAGTGAAGCCCCATCTCCAGTGCAACTATGGCTCTAGACGCAAGCCTGGAGATTGGAGAATCCACCTTTGGACCCTGGGTCCAGCGCTTGACCACGTCAGGGGAAAAGGGATAACGTGTATCTTAAAAACGTTTGGAGAAGACGCTTATCTGGTAAGCGTGGTGTTTCTGGACTGCTTCTCTGAAGTCAGCGTGGCCAGAAAAATACTCAATATCCGTTTGAGATACTGAAAAGGGACTTCTCCTGCTGTGAAGCTGACTCCTCCACTGGGGGAGCTGAGGGAGAAAGATCCAACCTCCCATTGATGGACGCTATAGGATCATTCCGTATGGCGTTACCATCCGGTGTATCCGGATTGATAGCGATGTCAGGATCAAAGTCCTGGAGAGCTGCCTTATCATACAGAGAGTCCTCCTGGGACCCCCCCGTTCCAAATGAGGTTGGTCAGGAAGATTGCCCATGGCCTGTCTGGACTGCAAGTCTCTATCTTATGACAATATATCTGTCGAAACTGCAACTCCGTCCCTGTCCTTGGACAGGGATGACAGGTGGTTTCTTTGGCCACGACTAGTAGAGACCCCGGCAGACGAAGTGCTAGAGACCCCGGCAGACAAAGTGCTACAGGGGAGCATGCACACAATGGGACGGTGTCATGAACAGCATCCCATGTAGTAAAAACAGCACTGAAAATCTGTGTTGCTTTTTCGCCGCTGCCGACTAGCCATCTAGAAGTATATAGCCAAGATTGGTGACCGTACAGTGCAATGTATAGCATACAAGCATAAAGTACAAATGAACACTGCAGCACAAGCAATACAAGCAGCATAGAAGCCTGTGCCCTGGCACCTCTGCTCTTCTGTTGCTGTAGACTAGTCATCTAGGGGAATATAGCCCAGAAGAGTGACCATACAGTGCAATGTATAGCATACAAGCACAAGTACAAATGCACACTGCAGCCCATGCAATACCAGCAGCATAGAAAAAAAACCTGTGCCCCAGCACCCTTGGTTTTCTGCTGCTGTAGTCTAGCCATTCCAGGAGAATATAGCTAAGACTAGCGACTGTACAGTGCAGTGTATAGCATACAAGCATAAACACAAATGAACACTTCAGTACGTGCAATACAAGCAGCCTAGAAAGCCTGTGCCTTAGCACACCTGCTTTCCTGCTGCTGATGTGTCGCTCTCCAAGCGGGCATATAGCGACCTATGCAGTTAAAATACACATGTACACACTGCAGTATATATTGGGGTCAGCACTATGTGTGCCGCTTACCGCCCGCCTATAAGCGGGTGTATGGTCGCCACCGTCCTGCCTGGTTGCCGAACGTCCGAGCTCGGACTGCAGTAATGGCTGCCGGCGTCTTCCCCAGCTCGTGTGAGGAGGGGCGGGCCGAAATAGTCAGCAGCTACTGCTGACTAAAATCTGTGGAGCTATGCATGGATGTCTGACCTCCTTCGCACAAAGCTTGAAAACTGGAGAACCCGTGATACCACGGGGGGGTATAGCCAGAAGGGGAGGGGCCTTGCACTTTTTAGTGTAGTGCTTTGTGTGGCCTCCGGAGGCAGTAGCTATACCCCAATCGTCTGGGTCTCCCAATAGAGCGCTGAAGAAATTAACTTTTATTAGTCTGATCGCTGGTATATTGTATTGCAATGCACCTACATTGCAATATATTACAACTGTCAGTAAGACACTCAAGCCTCTCAGACCATTTCCTCCCATGGTTGACAGGCTTAACGTAGTTGGCTGACCCGGAGGTAGTGAACACAACATCAAGTTGTCATGGTAACGCTCCAGCCCTCGCAACGATGTTGAAGGAGCGCCAATCAGACAGGATAAAAAACATATTCTCTCTCCCTGCATCCTTAACTCTGTGATCGATATTGATTGCAGCATTTAGTGGGTTAAATAGCCTGTGCCCCACACGATCACCATGACAAATGGTAATCCAACCATGACCTAAAGGTACTAGAGACAAGCGAATAGTGAAATATTCAGGTTCTGATTATGCAATCTGAATACCATTCCAGTATTCATCTTGAACAACAAACCTACTACAAGACAATGGGGAACCCGAGGATTATTCAGGGAAATCTTCAAGAAAAATGCTCAAGTTTACCAATGACCTGTATTAAATTTGTGACGAATACTAATGTAGTACTTAGTATTTGCATAGCATAATCAGAACCCAAATATTTTACTATTCACCCATCTCTAATAGATACATCACATGTCAGAAATGAGGTTATAGGGAATTTGTCCTGCTAGGACCGGCATGAAACAGAGAATGGCTGCTGCATTTTACAGAAAGTAGGATTTAAAGATCCCTTTAGGACAGATGACAGGAGTCAGATGAGGCTTATTCTTGTGACAGCACAGGAGATAGGTTTCTTCTTCTCATGTACATGTATATACAGACATACAATTGTGCAGCCAGGGTCTGATTCATGCAGTGTTAAGTCAGGATTTTCCCATATGAAAAAGATCAAATCCAGGAATTCTTCAAGAACTGGTTCTAAGCAAAAAATACAACAGAAGATGCAGTAACATTGCATTAACACATATGCATTTGGAGACTTTTTTTTTTGTGGTAAGGTGTCACATCTTTTTTGGCACTACTACAGACTTGTTCACCTAGCCATAATTTCCACTGTAAAGGCAGCTTTACACACAACGATATCGCTAGCGATCTCATTAGCGATGTAACACACAAGATCGCACATATGATTTGCCGAGATCACTCATAGGTCGTGTTTTATGCGGCGGTCACATGTGCAATCTCGGCAAATCTTATCTGCAATCTGGCATGTCACACGGCTAACGAGATCGCTAGCGATATAGTTGTGTGTAAAGCAGCCTTTAGGCTGGGTTCAGACAAGCATAAAAATAAAATTATTCTGGACCACTGCCATCCCAGTTAGGCTGTTTCACACATCAGTTTTTTGACATCAGGCACGATCCGGCGAAAAAACTGATGTGATGGATCCGGTGAAAAAACGGAGCAGTTGCATCAGTTCTTTCAGTTTGACAGATCCGTTATGATCCTGAGCATGCTCAGTTAAAAAAACGTATCCGGCAGACAGATCCAGTTTTTTTTGCCTCATTACGCCGGATCCGGCGTCCATAGGCTTCCATTATCCGTTTTTTTTTTTGCCGGTCACAAAAAAACGTTCACTTCAACGTTTCATCTGGCTGCCGGACAAGTAAATTATGCCGGATCAGGCAAAAAAACAATGAAACGCAAGGCCATCGGCACAATTCGGTGCTAATGAAAGTCTATTGGGGAAAAAACGGATCCGGCGGCAACAGACGGCAGATCCTTTTTTTTAGTTTTTGCCGGATTGTGCCTGATAGCAAAAAACTGATTTGTGAAAGCAGCCTTAGGGCGGCTTTGCACACTACGACATCGCAGGTGCGATGTCGGTGGGGTCAAATCGAAAGTGACGCACGTCCGGCGTCACTTGCGATGTCGTAGTGTGTAAATCCTAGATGATACGATGAACGAGCGCAAAAGCATCGTTATCGTATCAGCGGTGCAGGCTCCGACATTTCCATAATGCCGGAGCCGCGACAGGTACGATGTAGTTCCTTGTTCCTGCGGCAGCACACATCGCTGTGTGTGAAGCCGCAGGAACGAGGAACATCTCCTTACCTGCCGCCAGCGGCTATACGGAAGGAAGGAGGTGGGCGGGATGTTTACATCCTGCTCATCTCCGACCCTCCGCCGCCATTGGTCGCCTGCCGTGTGACGTCGCTGTGACGCCACACGACCCGCCCCCTTAGGAAGGAGGCGGGTCGCCGACCAGAGCGACGGTCGCAGGGCAGGTGAGTGCATGTGAAGCTGGCGTAGCGATAATTATCGCTACGCCAGCTATCACAAGATATCGTACCTGCGACTGGGGCGGGGACTATCGCGTGCGACATCGCAGCATCGGCTTGCAATGTCGCAACGTGCAAAGCCCGCCTTAGACTTCGACCTCATTTATACAACCATGTTTAAACACATTTGTGAAAAATGGTACTGTGTCATTAGTGTTTTGGATCAGAGTATGTTCTGTGTGGGTTTTGGTTTTTTTTTTTACCAGTGTGTCAATTTATTTGTCCATCCTTGAAAAATACCAAAGCTTATTCTATCCTTTGCAATGAGAAATATGGATTGCACACTCATGCCATCAGTGTATTGTACATGATTTTCATGGACCCTTAAGGCCCTGTTACACGCAACGACGTATGAATGATATATCGCCGGGGTTACGGATTCCGTTACACACATCCGGCATAGTTAGCGTCGTCGTTGCGTGTGTCACCAACGAACGGCAGTTAACGATGGAAAATACACACCAAATCGCCCATCGTTGACACGTCGTTCATTTTCAAAAAATAGTTGGTTGTTGAGGACGCAGGCTGTTCGTCGTTCCTGCGGCAGCACACATCGCTATGTGTGACACCGCAGGAACGAGGAACACCCTACCGGAACTGCGGACGCCCACAATGAGGAAGGAAGGAGGTGGGCGGGATATTCTGCCCACTCATCTCCGCCCCTCCGCTTATATTGGGCGGCCGCTTAATGACGCCGAACGAACCTCCCCTTAGAAAGGAGGCGGTTTGCCGGCCACAGCGACGTCACTAGGCAGGTAAGTATGTGTGACGGGTCCTAGTGATGTTGTGCACCACGGGCAGCGATTTGCCCGTGACACACAACCGACGGGGGCGGGAGTTTTCACCAGTGACATCGCTAGCGATGTCGCTGCATGTAAAGCCCCCTTTAGACTGGTATTGGCACTTTTAATCGTGTATACAAGACAAACACTGACATGTCTCCTACGTTTTGCACGGAAACCTGGTCTGTGAAAAAAATACGGACATGTGAATAACAAATTATAATGGTTACGTGTTATAGTCGTGAAAAGCACAGAGAGAACACGTACGTACAACATAGACGTCGGAATATTTTTTGATCAGGGCAAGCATAGATAAGAACTATTACAATAGTCAAAATACTTTACAGACCCGAAGAGTAGGATTAAAAGGGAAGGTGCCGCGTTTTTTAATTTGTGTTAATAGAGATTATGGAATCCATTATTAATAAACAATTTAATTTTGTATTTAGTTTTTATTTAATTCTATTCTTACTCAAACACTGGGGCACTGCCTTCTTGGATTTGCTGTGTGTAATGACAGTTACTCACCTCAATTACAACAGTCCCGGTGCATAAGGGCTGATAGTCAGGGTAGGCTCCAACCCTATCTTTTACACTATAGGCTGCTTTACACACAACGATATCGCTAGCGATCTCGTTAGCGATGTGACACGCCCAGATCATTGCTACGATTTGCAGAGATCGCTCATAGGTCGCTTTGTAGAGGTCACACGTACACATCTCACAATCGATGCTACATCGCTCAGCGATATATTGTTTGACCAAGGTGGTCGTGTGAATGTTGTTCGTCGTTGGCAGGGTGTCAAACGTAGCAATATGTCTGCTGCGTTCCAAACGACAAACAATATTTTGAAACTGAACGACGTGTCAACGATCAACGATTTTCACTCTATTTGCGATCGTTCAGAGTCGCTCGTAGGTGTCACACGCAACGACGTCGCTAACGATGATGGAAGTATGTCACGAAAACTGTGACCCCGACAACATATCGTCAGATAAATTGTAGCGTGTAAAGTGGCCTTAAGACTGCTTACTGCTGTGACCTGAACATGCCCCCTGGGCTGTCCAGATCACAGCAGAGGGAGGAAATCGGTGCCATCTGTGTGAAGATCACAGCATATGCTGTACGCTCACTTTCCCTGTGACCATTCAGTGCTCAGCGCTAGTCGAGTAGTGACACTGGGATGACAGGAGGGTTGAGCCTACAATTTATGGGCTCCTTCTAGGTCCTGACTGTCCTGTAGCCAAAACATTCTAGTCTCTTCAGAAGCAGTGGCATACTGCTAAAAGAGGCATGCCACACCACTGCTATGGGGGCCCATGAGCTGGGCCCCTGCCCAGGATCGCACTTTCAAATGTATCGACATCGCAGATGCCGATACATTTGAAAGCAATGATGAGACGAAGCGCCCCGCTCTGTCTGTGCTGCTCTCTGACAGCCCAGCCCAGCGGTGATGTCCCTACTGTTCGCCTGCTGTGCTGAGATGTGAAGAGCACAGACACAGCGGGCGAACAAGGAGTAACGTCGGCGGACCGAGGAGACGCATGTATATATTCAGTACATGGTGGGGGCATAAAATGCTATAATGAGCTGCCGAGCGCTATGCGGGGGGCGTGCCGAGCGCTATGCGGGGGGCGTGCCGAGCGCTATGCGGGGGGCGTGCCGAGCGCTATGCGGGGGGCGTGCCGAGCGCTATGCGGGGGGCGTGCCGAGCGCTATGCGGGGGGCGTGCCGAGCGCTATGCACACTGATATAGCAGAGCTGTGTACTCTATGCAGCACTATATTATAGAACACTGTATATTATGGGGAACTGAATACAGTGGAGCACTATGCCAGCTGTCCTTGGTGACAGTTTACACATATTAGGATAACTTTGCAGACACCAACAAAATGGCTTCGCACGGTGATCCTAAATTTCCTCCTCCTTCTTACTTTTGGAAACACCCAGAAGGGGAGGGAGGTGACATCACACAGATAAGAGCAGAGTCCACCCACTTTTACTGCAGTTGTAATCCAGAGTAGCTTTACCCTTTGTTCAGCAGCTGCTCCCCCTAGTGTTTGAGAGCGGAAAATATCAAACTTTTTAAAATTAGTTTTTCATATTTTGCTCCATTAAAAACAAAATTGTATTTAAAAAAAAAGATAAAAAAAAAATATTTTTTGTTATGGCATCTTCCCTTTAATATTGTAGTACTTCACCTTTCGTCTAATGAATAGCTTGCATTTGACAATATTAATACAATGGTGTGCTATCATTTTATTCTTTGTTTATAACAGAATACTAAACTATACCCAAATGGTTCTTCAATAAATTGATTAACCAAAAAAAAGTCTTAGTCCAATAGTATACGTGTGGCTTAGGCTGCTTTCACACATCAGTTTTTTGCTATCAGGCACAATCCGGCAAAAACATGAAAAAACAGATCCAGCGTCTGTTGCCGCCGGATCAGTTTTTTCCCCCCATAGACTTTCATTAGCGCCGGATGGCCTTGCGTTTCATCCGTTTTTTGCTGGATCTGGCAAAATGTACTTGTCTGGCAGCCGGATGAAACGTTGAAGAGAACGTTTTTGTGTCCGGCAAAAAAAACGGATCGCGCCAGATCCGGCACGTTTTATAATGGAAGCCTATGGACGCCATATGCGGCAAAAAAAACGGATCCGGCCGCCGGATCAGTTTTTTGAACTGAGCATGCTCAGTATCACACCGGATTGGTCAAAAAACTGAAGGAACTGATGGAAAAAACCTGATGCAACTGATCAGTTTTATTCGCCGGATCCGTCGCATCAGTTTTTTTGCCGGATTGTGACTGATGCCAAAAAACTGATGTTTGAAAGCAGCCTTAGGCTACTTTCACACATCAGTTTTTTTCCATCAGGTACAATCCGGAAAAAAACGGGTAAAACGGATCCGGTACCGCATCCGTTTTATCCCCAGAATTTGCATTGTTACCGGATTGTACCTGATGGCTTTGCGTTGCATCCGTTTTTTTCCGGATGCAGCAAAATTTATCAAAGCGGCGGCCGGAGGCAACGTGTCTTGCAACGTTTTTTTGTCCGGCAAAAAAAACGCATCGCGCCGGAACCGGCGCGATACGGCATGTTTTACGATGAAAGCCTATGGACGCCGGATCCGGCGCAATGCGGTAAAAAATGGATGCGGCTACCGGATCCGTTTTTGTAAACTGCGCATGCACAAAATTAATTAAAAAAGCTGATCCTTCAAAAAAAAGGACAAACCGGATGCAAAAACGGATGCAAACCGTATCCACCAGATCCGGTTTTGTACGCATCCGGCATAACGGATCCGTTAAAAACCGGATCCGGTTTTACATTTTTTTGACGGATCCTTTGGAACAGGAAAAAAAAAGGATTGTGCCTGAATGCAGAAAACTGATGTGTGAAAGTAGCCTTATACATTCAGTCTTTCTCCTTTTTCTTTTAATGCAGCACAAACTGGCCTGCAGTCAGTGTTTAAAATCTGCAACATGTCAAGCATTCTTCACTGACATTTCCCCACAGAATTGCATTAGATGCGGAAAAGACGGTTAAAAACGTAATCCGCACATAACTATCAAAGTTTTGTTAAAGCCAAATACCAAGAAGTATAAAAATCCAAGGACCTTTATTTCACACATGATATATCAACCAAGCAAATTCTGCAACATAAAAAATAAAAAAAAAAAAAAAAAAAAAAAAGCTATAAAACTGCATTGAATGAAAAAAAAAAAAAAATGCATTAAAAAAACACGTAGCCCAATATATCTTAGAGGTGCAGAAATCCTGCAACATTAAGAACTTGCCAAATACTCATCATGGGAACATAGCTCAAAGTTGTTGTCCACCTTTGGGGACATTTTTTTTTTTTACCTAAATGTATGTATTGGGTCATACATAAATTAGGTCCTATTACACGAGTATTGACATCTCACGTTTGCAGTAATCAGAGGATCATACATCTGTTTACTTTTTTCTTTGCGGAATTTTTTCCTCAGTCAGATGTGTAATATTAAGGGACAGGAATTATTGTTTATTTCCCATTTAGGTTAATCTTGTAGCTCACCGCAATTATTAGTTTAAACATTTATTGAAAACAGTTCAGATAATGCATAACTTAATGTGTTGACCCAAAAGAAAAAAAATATAGAAAAAATAATGTACATTTCTGACGCAGGAGAGATGAACAATTTGTTCATTTTACTTCAATTTAGTGCTGTATGTGGTTTTGTAATGTGTGGCAAGAAAGCGGTGATGAATCTTCAAAAGTTCCATGATCAGCGTCACCACAGCACGTCACTGCCAGTACGGCACATTGCTGGAAATTCACCTATAAAAAACAGTCTGTCATCAGGAATCTTCCAGTGACATTGTCTCACACTTGTAAACTCAAGGCCAGAATCCTAATTCTGTAAGTGTAGGTTAAGTTCACATCAAGTAAGGCTGAAGGGCAGTTATGACGGCGGGTGCTCTTCTCCTCGAATTGCCTTGTATTTAGCCATATCTTCAGGAAACACTTTACTCAACTCTTGGATTAAAAGGCTTTTAAATTTCTGGAGGATGCAAAAAAACAAAAAAAAAAAAAAAAACACCAAACATTAAAATTGAATACACATTTCCATAGCATAAATAAAAAAAAAAACCCCTTAAAATACTAATAATGTTATCAAACTGGTGCTCTGGAAATTTAAAAGGAAAGAAGGTGATCCAGCTCAGCGGTGGCAAGGTCCGGCATGCAAGGATATCACTCTGGTAGTGCAGGGATCCACTAAAAGAAAAAAAAATAATCCAGCTTCCGGAATCATATAAAATCTTGTGCAAGCTTTATTTTAAAGGACGTAAAAAATACGCGTTTCGAATGCTACCTGCGTTCTTTGTCAAGCTAGGTAACGTTCGAAGCGCGTAGCCGCACATGGGCTCCCTATTTTGTCCCCTGTAATGACAAGTATTTTTTACGTCCTTTAAAATAAAGCTTGCACAAGATTTTAGATTATTCCAGAAGCTGTATTTTTTTCTTGCTCTGGAATTTTACATAAGCAGTGATCTTTATGGGGTGACCGTTAAAAACTTAGTAAAAAAAAAAAAAAAAAAAACACACCCTCACTTTTTTTTAATCCCTCTGGAGACATGAAAACTCTTTATTACTATATATTGCAATAATGACATTTCCTACGCAGCCCAAAACATGGGGGCTTATGATTACCGAAGGATGTACCATTACATCCAAGGGTCTGATAAACCGATGAAGCTGGCATACTTAGTGAAAATCCATGTCAGGATAGCTATAAGAATGCATAAAAACTTTCACGCAAAATTATACAGATCCAGTATGAATCGCCTTAAAAAAAAAAAAAAAAAAAAAAAAAAAAAAGGTCTTAGTCATACAATACAATTTTGGTGACCATTTTAAAGAGGTTGGCCACTTTTTTTTATTTGTTTATTTTTTTTTTAAAAGGAAAGTATTGATGACATAGGTTTGTAGCAATTGCTAACATATAAAATAGCACACATAGGATCCATCTGGATGTAACTGCTGAGGCTCACGGGACATAGTGACCGGGCTTTTTTCAATACCTGCACGCTCTTGATAGGGTGGCGTTTCTGGGCAATCTGGATGTGATCAAGCTCCTGATAGCTATCTCCGATTCCCCTGATGAACCCCAATAATCAGTGGTGGGAAACGCGTTGGGAAAAGGATTAGGTCCTCTTATTTATACAGCACCAAGATCCTTCTCTAACTGGGACCCGGCTTTGGGAACATACTACTATTTAACTCTGGATTCTCCTTGTAGCCTAGGACTACCACCTAACTAAAGTACCCCAATAATCTAATTTTTGGATCTCTGTACGATTTGATGATAGCCCTTCCAGTAACTGACAGATCTATTTTTACCTTTATCTATTGTTGTCACCTGAGTGACGAGAATCTCATCAGGGAGGGGTATATAATTATTCATACCATGTCAATAACCTTCTCTGATGTGTATGTTTATTTGCTAGATTTATTGCACTTTATGGAGGTTGGTATCTCAGAAGGTAGTTAAGAATAAAAAGGATAGCCGTCGTGGAATGGGTGCACCACACATACCCATTGTCAGGCAGGACCGAGTGGAGGGAGAGTTTTAACCCACAGAGTCTCCAGTTCTAAACTTTAGACTACATATATTCCACCACTGCACATTGGTTCCTTATTACGGACCCCAAAAACCTTTCTACCTCGTGTGCATCAATCACACAAGCAAGACAAAACAATCACTGATCTCGGGGAGACCAGGCAGAGAAAACACTGCCGGCAGCCAGCAAACGCGCTCAACACTGTGAAATCCTAGGTGCAATGCCCCCTGGGAGGTATGCAAATCAAAAACGATCTGTGGAGCCTCTGTTAGGAGTCTCAATACAGAAAATAGCCAGATATCCCTCCAGGAAGGAGCTAGCCAGAAACCTACTCTACACTGATAAGGGGCAATACCCCAAAACAGCTGTCTGTGGATGGATACCTGGCCTTGGTATTTCCCTTGTCAAATTGTTAAACTCGTCAAAGAGTTGGATATTGACTAAAAGGGCCACTTAATATGGTGGTTATAGTGGTCTCATAAAAAGAGCCACTCCTTGGCTGGGTCCTTCCCGGAGGGATATCTGGCTAGTTTCTGTCGAGACTCCTAACAGAGGCTCCATGGACCTTTTTTGATTTGCAGCAATCACACATGGCATGCACACTGTGTGTTCCTTGTTGTTTGTCTGATTTTTAATCAAGTAATAAATAAAGTTTAGATTTTTATGGGTGGACATATAAGTTAGTGGTCTAACAACTAAGGGCATCTCATTATATTTGTTTTGGTCTTCTAATAACATAAAATACTAGTAGAATTACCTGGCTTCACACAAGTGTATTTGGCTTATCTGTTTTCTGCGGTTAAAAACTCTGTTTGCAACTAATATTTGTGTTTGTGGTACATTTCTTTTTTTGGCCGAATATCTAGAGAACGGTAGGTTCCAGAGAGCTGAAATATAATTTTAAACCTTCGGACACCTCTGATGGTCCTTTCATGTGGCTGTAAACTAAATGGAACCTGCCCTTCAGCTTTCTATGTAATCTGAGAACAGCATGATGATGTAGAGGTTAAAATACCGAATTCAGTGATGTGTCACTGCCACTTATCAATCTATATGCTTTTTATGTATAATTAAGGTTACAATCACAAGGACCAGACCACAGCAGTGCATGAAACGTAACCCAACCACACCTCCACCTCGCATATAGAGAGCTATGGTGGGGCGGTTTTAGCTTTCTGAGCTCTGTTATATGCTACATCTAAGAACTCTGATTGTATCACAACTGCAGCACCCAGTAAACTGAGATACATAGCTGGACTCCGGGTCTCTTCTACATTACGCTGCTCTCAGATAAAAGACCTAGTGACAGATTTATTCTAATATTTGCTTTTATATTAGCTTTTTTAGCAAATATATCAAGAACAGTCAGTTCAACAAAGCTCAAACCTCCTGAAGTCCCCTATTTACTTACAGTAAATTACAAATTTGGGGCAGATTGGTGCATCGTTTGGCCATACACACCAGAAATAACGTAATTATCAACATTTGAAGGAATTTTTTTGTCAAATACACCATGCTACTAGAACAGTGTTTTACAAAAGATCCAAAGTTTGTCAACATTAAACTATTATTTTTCCCAAAACGTGATCATAATTAGAGAACAGCAATGACTGTAGCACAAAAAGATTCTAACAGTCACCAATCAGTAGGAAGTGTACAGGCCTTTTCTTTGAATGACTTCAGCACATGTGCGGCCACAGGACATCACTAGTCTCTCACACTGCTCTGTGTGATTTTGGTCCACTCTTCTTCCAGTCTCTTCCAGTTCTTTGACTGTTGTGGTTTTATTAGCCATAACTTTGTCACCAAGGATTTTCTAGAGGTTTTCTATTGGGTTTAGATCAGGACTGTGGTCTGGCTATTTCATTATTTCAACGTTTTCTGCTTCAAGGAACTGCTTTACCCATTTTGCTGTTTGACAGGGGGCATTGTCTTGCATGAAAATTGCTGGCTGATTGAGTGATGAATGCAAGTAAGAAACTACATGTTGCTGAAGAAGGTTCTCATACACACTTACATTCATTCTACTGTGTAGCTGTATGAGAGGTCCAACTCCTGCTGCAAAAAACATTCCCCAAACCATAACACTTCCTCCACCACCTTTCGCTGACCTCTTAACACACTTTAAGTTCAGTCTTTGCCCAGTTTGTCGACGAACAAAATGTTTTCCATCAGACCCAAATAAGTTAAACTTGCTTTCATCACTAAAATGAACTGTGGATTACATCTCTGTACACACAACATGCTCCTTTTGATTTTTTCTACTAATGAGAGGTTTGGCAACTGCAGAGTGGGCTTTCAGTCCAAATGCTCTGAAACGTCGTGACACTGTATGACGAGATAGATCCTTACCCTGTTCAGTGCTGAACTGGAGACAAAGTCCAGCTGCAATGTTGAAACGATTATCCTTGGAGATTCTCCGCATTATTCTGTCCTCTCTTGCATTTGTCTTGCGAGGGCGACCAGCTCTCTTTGGGGAACTTGAAAGTTTGTGATGTTGTCAAGATGCCATATTCTCTAAATCACAGACTTGGAATGACCAACTTCTCTTGCTATGGCTGATAGGGTCACCCCTTTGGCCTTCATCTGGACAACCTGTTGCCGGAGGGTTTCAGTCACTTTGGAAAGGTACACCATTTTTGCACAGTCCATGCAAACTGGAAAGTTAGGCTGCCAGTTACTTAGGGTTTGTCAGATAATTAAGGAAATTAGCACCAGGTGCCAGATTAACACTGATAACTTGCAGGTATCTGAAAGTGTTCTCTAATTTTGATCATTGTTCTTTTTACATTTATCTCATTTACATTTTTTAGTACGTGATGTACAATAAATTCAATTTATGAAATAAGCTTAAAATACGGCTAGTTTACTCAAGCTAGGATATAATCACAGGAATACAGAGTGAGCTTAACATTTAGGAACTTCTGTGCTGCTCTCTAATTTTGATTATTTATATATATATATATATATATATATATATATATAAATAATCAAAATTAGAGAAATTTATATATATATATATATATATAAATAATCAAAATTAGAGAGCAGCACAGAAGTTCCTAAATGTTAAGCTCACTCTGTATTCCTGTGATTATATCCTAGCTTGAGTAAACTAGCCGTATTTTAAGCTTATTTCATAAATTGAATTTATTGTACATCACGTACTAAAAAATGTAAATGAGATAAATGTAAAAAGAACAATGATCAAAATTAGAGAACACTTTCAGATACCTGCAAGTTATCAGTGTTAATCTGGCACCTGGTGCTAATTTCCTTAATTATCTGACAAACCCTAAGTAACTGGCAGCCTAACTTTCCAGTTTGCATGGACTGTGCAAAAATGGTGTACCTTTCCAAAGTATATAGTATATTTCTATATAAAATTTTATTAAATAATAGTAATATTTATTCCCTTATATAGCGCTATTGATTCCAGTGTTTTACATACATTAGCAACACTGTCCCCATTGGGGCTCACAATCTAAATTCCCTCTCTATATCTCTTTGGAGTGTGGGAGGAATCCGGAGCACCCGGAAGAAATCCATGCAAACATAGGCAGAACATGCAAACTCCTTGCAGATGTTGTCCTTGCTGGGATTTGAATCCAGGACCCAAGCGCTGCAAGACTGCAGTGCTAACCACTGAGCCACCACGCATTATATATATATTTTACACACATACATATATACAGTGATATACACACACTATAATATATACAGTACAGACCAAACGTTTGGACACACCTCATTCAAAGAGTTTTCTTTATTTTCATGACTCTTTCTCATGATTTCTTGCCTTATAAATGGGGTTGGGACCATCAGTTGTGTTATGCAGAAGTCTGGTGGATACACAGCTGATAGTCCTACTGAATAGACTGTTAGAATTTGTATTATGGCAAGAAAAAAGCAGCTAAGTAAAGAAAAACGAGTGGCCATCATTACTTTAAGAAATAAAGGTCAGTCAGTCCGAAAAATTGTGAAAACTTTGAAAGTGTCCCCAAGTGCAGTGGCAAAAACCATCAAACGCCACAAAGAAACTGGCTCACATGAGGACCGCTCCAGGATAGGAAGACCAAGAGGTGAACGGATGGACTCTACATGCCTGGTTCCCACCGTGAAACACGGAGGATGAGGTGTGAGGGTGCTTTGCTGGTGACAGTGTTGGGGATTTATTCAAAATTGAAGGCATACTGAACCCAGCATGGCTACCTCAGCATCTTCAGCGGCGTGCTATTCTATCCGGTTTGCATTTAGTTGGACCATCATTTATTTTTCAACAGGAGAATGACCCCAAACACACCTCCAGGCTGTGTAAGGGCTATTTGACTAAGAAGAAGAGTGATGGGGTGCTACGCCAGATGACCTGGCCTTTAAAGTCACCAGACCTGAACCCAATCAAGATGGTTTGGGATGAACTGGACTGCAGAGTGAAGGCAAAAGCGTCAACAAGTGCTAAGCATCTCTGGGAACTCCTTCAAGACTGTTGGAAGACCATTTCCGGTGACTTCCTCTTGAAGCTCATCAAGAGAATGCCAAGAGTGTGCAAAGCAGTAATCAAAGCAAAAGGTGGCTACTTTGAAGAACCTAGAACATAAAGACATATTTTCAGTTGTTTCACACTTTTTTTTTTTTTTTTTTTTTTTAAGTATTTCATTCCACGTGTTAATTCATAGTTTTGAGGCCTTCAATGTAAATCTACAATTTTCAGAGTCATGAAAATAAAGAAAACGCTTTGAATGAGAAGGTGTGTCCATTATATACATATATACACACACACACACACACACACACACACACACACACCCTGGTTAGTATTGCATTTCTCAGACTGTACAGCTTTGTGACCAGACCTGTCCATCAATTTACTCCTGCTGAAGAAATAAGCAAGCACAAAACAAGTACCCAGTGTAAACAGGTAGTGACTGTTTCAATTGGATGGTCATGTGACAAGGGGAGAACCTTTAATATTTAGATGTAAGTTCACAAAATCGCAGTGGTAAAATAGAGTGGCCAATGCCTTTTAATGCAGTTTGTAGCCAATATTATGATTGGACTTATAAAAGTAGACAACTTTCCAGAAAACTTTCCTTTGTATTTTCTAAAGACAGATAGACATTTACCACCTCACCTTCATTGTATCTATTTTCCCTTTTACTTGCTCATTTTTCGCTAACGCTCTTTCCAAACATTCCTTTGTGTAAAGCTGAGGATTTCGTCCTTGATCGATGTAACTAGAAAACAAAAACCATCACAAATGTGTAACGCTTAAGCCAGTACCCTGAATGAGAGCAGCCTTCAAATTTTAAACAAAAAAAAATATTTTCATGTTTGTTTTTTTCCCCAAAGGCTTTCTAATGCTTTTATTACTAAACAATAGTGCAAGGATAGCAGTAGAGGGCATAATAAAAAAAAAAAAAAAAAAAAAGTACAAATCCTTTCAACGCAATTGAAATAACCACATATTTATGAAAAAATAAAAGTGTAAAACAGGGTCAACCAATCAAACAAGATATGTCTTTGCATATTCTGCATGTTTTCACAAGGAATAATAAATGCATTAAAGTTAGGGATATTTGGCTTTCATGTGATATTTTAGGATGATTCTAAAATGCCCTCTAACCCTCTCAGAGGAAC
Organism: Anomaloglossus baeobatrachus; assembly: GCF_048569485.1. NCBI lineage: Eukaryota > Metazoa > Chordata > Amphibia > Anura > Aromobatidae > Anomaloglossus > Anomaloglossus baeobatrachus. The sequence continues at coordinate 295,031,052 of NC_134358.1, read as the reverse complement.
TTAATATGACCTTTTCTAAACATTTGAATGCACATGTCCAACTGTTCATTATTTCAGTACTATTTGCACAACTTGCTGATCTCTAATAAGGAGCGTAATAGTAAAACTTCACAAGAGGTGTTACACAGTCCTACTTATCATGCGGTTCACATTTTGTCATGATGAAAAGTACCTCACCATTGCACGGCTCCAAACAGGATCTTCTCAGACTGAAGTGGCCACTGATCTTAGTGTCACAGACTGTCATCAGCAGGTGGCAACAGAGATACAGAGTGACTGGAAGTCACCGAAAGGCATAGTAGAGATATCACTTGGCCACATTCCACACTAATGACCACCACTTCATTATGAACAATGCCCTTCAGAACTGGATGATGAATGTCACACAACTACAGGCACGTTTAAGGGAGGCGAGCACAAAAGTGTCATGTCAGACCATTCTAATCAGTGAGTTTTGCATGCTAGACAACTTGCAAGGGTACCTGACCACACCACCAGGCAAAGGTATCATCTTGCTGGAAAGTGATCAGTTGGCCTTAGTGCTGTTCACTGATGAAAGTCGATTAATACTGAGCAAAAATGATGTCCGCAATGATGTTGGAGACGTCAAGGAAAGCACTGCATCAGCCAATGTTGAGCCTTTGGAGGTGGTGGTTGTGTTACAAGTGTGAGCCGGTGTGTCTAGTAAGTACAGAACTGTCCTATGCTTGGTGAATGGTAAAGTGACAATCCCCTACAACTTGATTAAAGGGAACCTGTCAGCAGAAATGTCCCCTAAAACCTAACAGATTCCCCCTCTGCAGCTCCTGGGCTGCATTCTAGAAAGGTCCCTGTTATGATTGTGCCCCCTTTCTGACCAAAAAAAAGTGTTTATAAAGTTGTACCTTTTTGGCTTCTGATTCTGTAAATCCGTCACGGGGGCGGGCTGCCTGATGGCCGTTATTCTGCCCCCTGGTCCTGTATGCCGCCTCCATCGCTGATTTCAATACTTCTGGACGCCGCCCACTGCTCCAGCCATCCCCGCGCATGCCCAGTGCCCATCTCTCGGGGATGAGCACTGTGCCCAGCGTCACCGCTGGTGACGTGCACGCAGGGTTAAGATTATGGGCGGTGCTGTGATGTTTATTCCTAAGCAACCGCCCATAATCGCGGGACCGCGCTTTCCCCCTCGGCCTGCTTCTTTCTGCGCAAGCGCGCTGCTGCTGACCTCACTTCGCCTCCTTCCCATCTTGCCCCGAGGCAGGAAATAGATGGGAAGAGCGCGGAGCAGTGACTACACCGAAAGCGCGGTCCCGCGATTATGGGCGGTTGCTTAGGAATAAACATCACAGCACCGCCCATAATCTTAACCCTGCGTGCACGTCACCAGCGGTGACGCTGGGCACAGTGCTCATCCCCGAGAGATGGGCACTGGGCATGCGCGGGGATGGCTGGAGCAGTGGGCGGCGTCCAGAAGTATTGAAATCAGCGATGGGGGCGGCATACAGGACCAGGGGGCAGAATAACGGCCATCAGGCAGCCCGCCCCCGTGACGGATTTACAGAATCAGAAGCCAAAAAGGTACAACTTTATAAACACTTTTTTTCGGTCAGAAAGTGGGCACAATCATAACAGGGACCTTTATAGAATGCAGCCCAGGAGCTGCAGAGGGGGAATCTGTTAGGTTTTAGGGGACATTTCTGCTGACAGGTTCCCTTTAATATCATTAATTTAGTCATTGTGTCTCTGCTTGAATACTGCAGGCCTAATTTAATCTTCATGGACAGAAATGCTCCCGCCCATTGAGGTAATATTAGAGAATGGCTACTGGAGATTGGGGACCCTCAAACGGACTGGTCTGCACTTTCTCCAGAACTGAATCCCATAGAAAACCTATGGGATCAGCTGAGTGGCCATGTAGAGGCTTATAACTCTGCGCCCCAGAACCTCAATGACCCGAGGGCAGCCCTTCAAGAACAGTTAGATGCCATGCCTCAGCAGACAATAACCACTTGTGAACAGCATGAGATGTAATGGTCAAGCTGTATTTGATGCTCAAGAAGACAAGTTATTGAGACATTGACATTTGGGGGGGTATACTATAATAATAATAATAATAATAATAATAATAATATTTATTCATTTATATAGCGCTATTAATTCCACAGCGCTTTACATACCATTGGCAGCACTGTCCCCATTGGGGCTCACAATCTGTATGTTTTTGGAGTGTGGGAGAAAACCGGAGTACCCGAAGGAAACCCACGCAAACATGGGGAGAACATACAAACTCCTTGCAGATGTTGTCCTTGGTGGGATTTGAACCGAGGACCCCAGCGCTGCAAAACTGTAGTGCTAACCACTGAGCCACCGTGCCGCCCTACACCTACCACAGTTTGCTTTGTTTCAATAAATTGTTTGGAGAGGATTACCGTATTTTTCGCTTTATAAGACGCACCTGATTATAAGACGCACCCCCAAATTTGGTGAAGGAATAGAGAATTTTTTAATAAATGGGGTCCGTCTTATAATGCCAGTGTCCGTCTAACAAATAATATAGGGTATATGTCCCTCATAGCCCCCTCATCCTAAAATTAGCCACCTTAATCTGGATATGGCCACTTTATATTGAACACGTCCCCCAGTAAGGCACACAGGCCCACTGTTTGCAGGCACACAAGGCCCACTGTTTGCAGGCACACAAGGCCCACTGTTTGCAGGCACACAAGGCCCACTGTTTGCAGGCACACAAGGCCCACTGTTTGCAGGCACACAACGCCCACTGTTTGCAGGCACACAACGCCCACTGTTTGCAGGCACACAACGCCCACTGTTTGCAGGCACACAACGCCCACTGTTTGCAGGCACACAACGCCCACTGTTTGCAGGCACACAACGCCCACTGTTTGCAGGCACACAAGGCCCACTGTTTGCAGGCACACAAGGCCCACTGTTTGCAGGCACACAAGGCCCACTGTTAGATATCGCCCCCATGTTGCTGCTTTTAGTAAAAGCAACTCCTTACCTTCTGCACAGTGTCCTGTCTGGTGTCACCCTCCTCGGGGTTGAGCTCCTCCAGTGTCTCCTGCACTTCCTACTTCCTGGTTCTAGTGCCAGTCATGTGATCGGGACAGCAGAGAGAGATATCTCTGCGTGCAAGATCACAGCAGCAGGAGGGAGACCGGGCAGACACGCTGGAGGAGGTGAGTAAAGAGTTTATTATTTTACTATGGGCAGCAGCATGGGGGCCATAGCTAACACAGGGGGAGGGGGCATGTATGATCAAAGGTAAGCAGCCCATCGCCGCAGTGCAGTTTCAGCACCATGGTGGTGGACAGCGGCTGTGCATATTATATGAGCGGGTGCAGGAGATCAAAGGCTGCCGCCCGCAGCTTCACACACCTCTACCAGCCCCCCAGCCCCCACAGCACCGCTCCAGAGCGGCCTCCACCTCCCCTGGACCCTGCAGTATATAATCTGTATATTCGGTTTATAAGACGCACCCCCTACTTTCCCCCAAAATTTGGGGGAACAAAAGTGCGTCTTATAAAGCAAAAAATTTGGTAAATCACAAATGCATACCTCTATGTGAATGCCATACCTTCATGATAAAATATCACTGTATTGTGAACCTTTTACATTTTACATACAATTTCACCTGAAAGACAAATATCCCTAACTTTTTGTGAGTAGTGTATAGTCCAGCAATGAAATAATGACAATTAGGTTTATTTCACTACGGCAGATTCACCACAACTGGAGTTCACATTTTTTCTACCAATTTTGATAGATCTCCCCACTGTAAAGAGAAACTTCTACCAATCACAAAAGAGGGCATCGAAAAAAAAAAAAAAATAATCTGTTGTAAAGTACTCTTTATTAAATGTAGATTTTCTTGTGGTTTTCACCTTATGTATTTTCTAAGGCAAAAATCTATGGAGAAAACCAGCAGCATAAGCGGTCATGTAGCAGACTTAAAATAAATGCATCATCAGAAATTGATCTATTGTTTACATCCCATTGTGTGTTAAATGTAATTTAAAAAAGTAAATATAAAAATGAAATATTTCAGTTTTTTAGCAGTTTCCTTGTCATCAACAGCAGTATTACAATGACTGATAACACAGGATCCATCAATCACAATAGGCGATGTCACAGCTGACCGTGCTGCCCTCCACCGAAGACCTTTGCACAAGCTCATTAGATGATTCAATACAATACATTTAGGTTACATGTGCACGGTGAGGATTTGGGAGTGGGTAATAAATGCAAGAGTGGTGCCAGAGTTTGTGATACTTTTCCTCTGATTGTTCCACTCCTGGTTTTGGCTACGAAGTTAAAAAACTCACCAAATACTCAACGTGTGCTTGTGGCCTTAGTCTATTGCTCTTCCTATTAATTTCCTCACACCTCAGGGATATAAAAAGTCTAAAAGAGCCCCAGTTGCCAGTGTGAAAATTGTAAGATTGCTAATGTTTATCTTTAATACAGATTGTGAATAAATGCTTAGGAGGAAACTGACGGAGAGTAGTAAACCAGAAGCACTGTAGTCCTTGGTGACATTAAAGAGGTCGTCCACTACTTTTACAATGATCCCCTATCCTTGGGATAGATAATATCGGATCGGCCGAGGTCCAACACCCCGCACCCCTGCTGATCAGCTGTTCTCCGTGCCAGTGGCGGTGGCAGTCCGAGATGCTCAGTTCCAGAGCTGCCCCATCAACTGAAGGTGATCTATGTTTAAAGGTATTTTCCCACAATAGACATCAAATTAATCTACATTAAGTCCCTATAATGTGGCACTTCCTAATCCTGAGTGACAACCTGTACTATAATGGAGATCTGCAGAAGCATCTCTATTGGCTACTGTCAGAAAAAGTACAAAACTTTTAGTAAGACACATTCTTAGAGCTTTTATAATGAAACTTGAGTTAGGGATCAAGATCAAAAATGTATTCCTGTATGAAATACAGAACAAAAAAAAAAAATACAATGTGCTGAAAAACGTGCTATATTACTGGCTTTACTCCCTACAGTCTGTGTAATATAGCACAGCAGATTTCCACTTTGATGCCTGCTGATTTGTGAATGCAGTCCTGGACTAGAAGCACAGGCTGCAAAATGGAATCAGTTACAGACAAGCAACACAGCGCTTCAATAGGAGTCAGCATTGCATCATGGAGAACCATACTGCGCAGCTCACATCCATCAGATTAGGATTTCAGTGATGAAGTTGTTTTTAGAATGCAAAATCTGGTTTTAAAAATTACAAATAATAATAATCATCAAGTGTTACAATGAGGTTAGTACCCAATTTATTTGTTGCACAAAAATGGAGGAAACCAAAGAAATGAGCTCGAGCATAAATTGGTATACGTGCAACATGTAGAGCAGTAGTAACACTTTTTGATCAAAAAGTATAAAAGCCATCCCACCGTAGCAAGGTGTACCCCAATCGGGATTGTCCTATCCTCTCTAGTACTAAAACCCGACCTTGTGTCAACCGACCTCAATATAGCTGGGGCAAAGCAGGACAGGGGTCCGACTGTTCAGATATCTGCCCATGGGAAGCGAGAAAATAAATACCTGGCTAAAAATGGGGAGCCACGGCCCTGTCTGTACAAAGCACAAGAATCTACAGCAACAACAAAGTAATGAGCCAGAGCATAAGCTGGTATACATGCAGTGTATAGGAATATGTTGACTCTGTGGCCATTTAACAGACAACACCTAAAAGGTACAGTCACACTAAGATCGCTGCTGAGGCACAACTTGCTAGCGATGTTGCTGTGTGTGACATCCAGCAACAACCTGGCCCCTGCCGTGAGGTCGTTGGTTGTTGCTGAATGTCCTGGGCCATTTTTTAGTTGTTGCTCTCCCGCTGTGAAGCACACATCGCTGTGTGTGACAGCGAGACAGCAACAACTGAATGTGCAGGCAGCAGGAGCCGGCTTCTGCGGAGGCTGGTAACTAATGTAAACAGCGGGTAACCAAGAAGCCCTTTCCTTGGTTACCCGATATTTACCTTCGTTACCAGCGTCCGCCGCTCTCAGCTGTCAGTGCCGGCTCCCTGCTCTCTGCACACGTAGCCGGAGTACACATCGGGTAATTAACCCGATGTGTACTGTGGCTATGTGTGCAGGGAACAGGGAGCCGGCACTGGCAGTGTGAGAGCGGCGGACGCTGGTAACGAAGGTAAATATCGGGTAACCAAGGGGAGGGCTTCTTGGTTACCCGATGTTTACCGTGGTTACCAGCGTCCGCAGAAGCCGGCTCCCTGCTGCCTGCACACGTAGCAGAGTACAAATCTGGTAATTAACCCGATGTGTACTGTGGCTAGGTGTGCAGGGAGCCAGCGCTAAGCGGTGGTAACCAAGGTAAATATCGGGTTGGTTACTCGATATTTACCTTAGTTACCAAGCGCAGCATCGCTGCCACGTGTAGAGATGCTCCAGCGATCCCTGCCAGGTCAGGTTGCTGGTGGGATTGCTGGAGCGTCGCTTAGTGTGACATCTCACCAGCGACCTCCTAGCAACTTACCAGCGATTCCTATCAGGTTGTATCGTTGATGGGATCGCTGGTAAGTTGTTTAGTGTGACTGGGCCTTTAGGTAGAAACAAAATAACAATTACCCTGCAGTAAGTAAATAATAGTAGTAAATATAAATAACATAGGGTACTCAGTAACACTTAACACTGATTTTAAACAAAAAAGCATAAAAGCCATCCTACCGAGACAAGGTGTTACTAAGTACCTATGATATTTATATGCACTATTACTTTTTACTTACTCCAGGTATCTTAGGTTTTGTCTGTTAAATGACCCCAGTGTGTCTATTCACATTGCTCATATACTTATGCTCCAGCTCATTTCTTTGGTCTTGCTGTAGTTTGTTGTACTTTGCACAAACAGTGGTGCCCCCCCCCCTTTATGAACTTGGCATTTGATGTATAAAGCTTATCACGGGCAGGTGCCTGAACAGTCCCGGCCTAGGCCTTGCTCTACCGCTATCTATATTGAGGTCAGTTGACACAATGAGGTTTTAATACTAGAAATTAGGACTGCCCCAACTGTATGGCTTTTACGGTTTGTTTGTTTTTTTAAATTAAAGACAGTGTTACCAAGAACTCTCTATTATTTATATGTACTAATAATATTTACTTACTGCAGTTTATGCTCATTTTGTTTTAGGTTTTGACAAGAATGGGTAGTCAAATAAATAACTGCTCCTTACTACCAGACAGAAACAAATATTTACTGTAACCACTATTAGGACACATGGATGTCCCAAAGCAGCCAACTGAGGGTGGGTCCCCGGTATGTGCCTCCTTCCTGTGTGATGGCTGGCTGACATTATTGCAGCCTTGTCAGTGACCAGGGATTATCTGCTCTCCCAGCTGGTGCACACTTAGGGATTCGGCATCTGGACACTCGGTGTTTATTTGTCTATTTTGGGGCTCCTAATGAACCGCATGAACGGGGAAACGCGTCGAGGCATGCAATTATTGGCTGTTGTCACATAAAGAGGACTTTATTCATACAGGAAGTGGACTAACAATAGTGGAAATTTCCACAGAGACGCTGAATTCTGGAGTATGGCGGTTTCGCATAGTGTATAAACGATATATGTAAAGGACTTTCTATAACATATGAAGCTAAGTATTGCTTACTGTGGATCTCCTTACTAATAATGTATACATTATATGTCCTCTTGTGAATACTGCCGTTATGGTGTGAATCCGGTTTTCCGTTCAACCCTGCTTTCTGGGTTGAAGAGAAGGCAGGGTTGAACTACAGGATAACCTGGGACTACAGGATCACCAAATTATATATACACTAGAAGGTGGCCTGATTCTACGCATCGGGTATTCTAGAATTTACGTATTGTTTACTTAATGTAAGATTAGATAGATATAACAAAATCAATCTATCTCTATATAGATGTTGTTGTGTGTAGTTACCAAGTGTTTGTGTAGGGCGCTGTACATGTTCTGGGTGTTGTCTGGGTGTGGCGGGGGGTGAGAGCAGTGTTTGTGTGTTGCATTGTGTGTGTTGCGTTGTTTGTGGAGCGCTGTGTGTCTGTAGTGTTGTGTGTGTGTGTTGCGCGGTTTGTGTGGGGTGTGTGTGTTTTGGTGGGAGGTACGTTTTGTGCAATGTGTGTGTTGTGCGGTATTTGTGGTTCCGTGTGTGTGTGTGTGTGTGTGTGTGTGTGTTCCGCCGCTGCAGGACCTTGATGCGCTCACCTGGGAGCCGGTGTACGCTGGTAACCATGCTACACAATATTACTCGATGTGTACCATGGTTACCAGCATACCCTGCCCCCTGCTCGCACGGGGGCCCACACCAGCGTACGCCGGCAACCCCAGCAATGCGAGGGTATGTGTCGGCTGGGTTGCCGGCGTACGCTGATGTGGGCTCTCGGGGGTACAGCACTCACCCGGGAGTCGGGGCTCCGTGTTGGTTCGGGTAATGCGTGCGGGGGGCGGGGCCAGAGCGAGCGTGCAATGCGTGCGGGGGGCGGGGCCAGAGAGAGCGTGCAATGCGTGCGGGGGCGGGGCCAGAGCGAGCGTGCAATGCGTGCGGGGGGCGGGGCGTGGCTGAGTTGCCAATGCGTGCAGGGGGGCAGAGCCTGGGCGAGCGGCCAATCCGTGCGGGGGGGCAGAGCCGAGGCGAGCGGCCAATCCGTGCGGGGGGGCAGAGCCGAGGCGAGCGGCCAATGAGACGCTTGTCGCGGTAAGGACAGAATTTTGGAGCAAGACAGACAGACAGACAGAATAAGGCAATTATATATATAGATAAATAATTTCATCCATCTGGTTAAGTTGGTTGTTACAAATATTAGAGTCTATATGATGGCAGGCTGGATTTAACCTCATAACGACGGCCGTACGACTTAAAGCGGCGGCAAAACAGGGTACTTATTCTGTTCCGCCGCTTTAAAGCTGCGGCCCGAAAAAACCCTGTAGCGCCCCCCAGCGACCGAAAATCTCGGGGGTTTCAGCTACCGGGGGTAGCCGAGACCCCCCAGCTTATGAATCGGGGTGTTTTTTTTGGACCCCGATAATGTGATCGCCGGTATACACCGTATACCGACGAACACATGAAAAAAAAATAAATGGCCGGTAAAACGGATTTCTTTTTCATCTGACGTGATCAAACATGTCAGATGAGAAAGAAATATAAATTCCTAGTGCCCCCAAAGCCCCCGGTACCGGAGAGTCCCCCCACCACCCCTACCCCCCCTCCGGAGCAGTCAAAATGGCGCCGAAGCGCACAGAAAACTGCAGCCGCCGGCTCTGCATTCATTTCCCTCCGATCTGAAATGATCAAACATTTCAGATCGGAGGGAAATGTCCTCCCCCTGACCCCTCCTCTGGTCCACCGGAGCCCTCTGGTCCACTGGAGCCCCTCCGGTTCTCTAGAGCGCTCCCCCTCCCCCCCCCCCCCTCTGGAGCATGCAAGATTGCGGCGCGCAGCACACAGCGCGCGGCCGCATTCATCCTCTTTCTGCCGCATGTGACGTGTCACATGCGGCAGAAAAGTCGTCCCCAGGTCCCCCGGTCAGCCCCGTTACATGGCTGCTGCTCCGTCCCCGCGATCACTCCGCCTCCTAGAAAGCTGGCGGCGCATGCGCAGACAGCGGCTGTCAGCTGGATACTTGCAAGCAGGGATGCTGACCTCGCTGCTGCGCTGTGGACCGGGGGAGAGTGAGTGCAGTAATCTGCAGCCACACTCCTCACATGGAGAGCCTGCCGTTCTAGAAAATGGGGGGTACGTTTTGTGAGCGTGCCCCTCATATTCTGGAATGAGGTTACTGCAGGTCACTCTGTCCTAGGTTGGACCGGGGCAGTGTGAGTGCAGTATTCTCAGATTACTGCACCCACACTGCTCATGGAGATCTTGCTCTTCCAGAAAATGGGGAATACGTTCCCTGAACGTGCCCCCCCATATTCTAGAAGGTCCAGAGTCGCCGAGGGACCTCCAAAATGGATTACAGCGACTGAAATTTATTTAATTTTCAATAAAATGGTGAAAAAGGAATGTTTCGGGGAGGTTTTTTTTTCAAATAAATTTTTTTTTTGTGTTTATTTTTTTCTATTACTGACTGGGTTAGTGATGTCGGGTATCTGTTTAGATGCCATGACATCACTAACCCCAGGGATTGATGCCAGGTGACATTGCAGCTGGTATCAACCCGTTTGCCACCGCACCAGGGCGCGGGATGAGCTGGAGCGAAGCGCCACTTCTGGGGCGGCTGCGGCCTGCTATTTTTAGGCTGGGAAGAATCCAATAACCATGGCTCTTCCCACCCTGAGAATACCAGACCCCAGCTGTCAGCTTCACCTTGGCTGGTGATCTAATTTGGGGGGGACCCCACGTTTGTTTGTGTTTTTTTTAAAAGAAACGCCTGGGGAGCCCTCCAAATGGATCACCAGCCAAGGTGAAGCTGTCAGCTGTGGTTTGCAGGCTACAGCTGTCTGCTTTACCCTAGCTGGCTATCAAAAATAGGGGGGACCCCACGTCGTTTATTTTAAATTATTAATTTTTTGGGGGGCTAAATACAAGGCTAGGCACCCTTTAGTGCCACATGAAAGGAACTAAAGGGCGCCAGCTTAGAATATGCAGAGGGGGTGGGACGTTATATATGTTTGACATCTATCCATTCATCCATTGTAGCATTTTAGGCTGTGTGCCCACAATCAGGGTTTGCAGCGTTTTGGGAGCAGAGTGTTTTCCCTGTATCCATAGCGCTGCATTGTGCAGTAGAAGCACAGTGGAACGATTTTTAGAAATCCTATGCCCAATGTGCTTCTTTTCTCCGCAGCATAAACCGACCTGTGGTGCAGCTTCCCGAGCCTCAGCATGTCAATTTATGCTGCGGAGACAAGAGTGTTCTCTGCAGGTAGCATAGAGCTCCACAGCAGCCTGAACCCAAATCGTGGGCATGGGTAGCTGCGTTCTCCCGTGGACAACACTCACATCTCTGCAGGAAGGCTGACACTGTGTACTAGACGCCGTGTCGCTGGATCATGGCCACATAGCCTAAAAGTGAGAAATTTGTTGCTACAGCAACATTTTTGTGAAGTACCTGTGGATTCAAAATGCTTAATATACTCCTGAATAAAATCCAGTTTCCAAAATGGGGTCACTTGTGGGGGGTTTCTGTTGTATAGGTACCCAAGGGGCCCTGCTAATGTGACATGGTGCCCGCAATTTATTTCAACTTTTCCAGAATTCAAATGGTGCTCCTTCCATTCCAAGCCCTCCCATTTATTTAAACAGAGGTTTTTGGCCACATGTGGGATATCCCTGTGCTCATAAGACATTGGATAACAACCTGCTGGGTCCACGGTTTGTTGTTTCCTCTTGAAAAAGTAAGAAATGATGCTAAAGCTACATTTTTGTGAAAAAAATGAAAATTTTCAATATGGCAACCTAAGCTTACCAAATTCTGTGAAGTACTCTTGGATTCAAACTGCTCAATATACACCTAGATAAAAGCCTTGAGGTGTCTTGTTTCCAGAATGGGGTCACTTGTGGGGGACCTCCACTGTTTAGGCACCTTAGGGGCTTTCCAAATGCAACATAGCGTCCGCTAATGATTCCAGCCAATTGTGCAGTCAAATGGCGCTCCTTCCCTTCCGAGCCCTGCTGTGCACCCAAACAGTTAATTTTCATCACACATAAGGTATCAGCATACTCAGGAGAAAATGCACAATAAATTTTATGCTGATTTTTTTTCCTTTTACACTTGTAAAAAAAAAAAGCTACCTGGTTGAAGTAACAATTTTGTGGTAAAAATGTATTTTTTTATTTTCACAGCTCAACATTATAAACTTCTGTGAAGCACCTGAGGGTTAAGGGTACTCAACCAACATCTAGATAAATTCCTTCAGGGGTCTATTTTCCAAAATGGGGCCACATGTTGAGGAGCTTCACTGTATAGACACCTCAGGGGCTCTCCTAATGCAACATAGCGTCCGCTATTGATTCCAGCCAATCTTGCAGTCAAATGGCACTCCTTCCCTTCCGAGCCCCGCCGTGTGCCCAAACAGTTGATTTCCACCACATATAAGGTATCGCCAAACTCAGGAGAAATTGCACAATAAATTTCATGGTGATTTTTTTCCTGTTACCCTTGCGAAAAAAAAAGCTACCTGGTTGAAATAACAATTTTGTGGTAAAATTTTATTTTTTTTATTTTCATGGCTCAACGTTATAAAATTCTGTGAAGCACCTGGGGGTTCAGGGTACTCACCAAACATCTAGATAAATTCCTTGAGGGGCCTAGTTTCCAAAATGGGGTCACTTGTGCGGGGTTTCTGCTGTTTAGGTACCTTAGGGGACCTCCAAATGCGACATGATGCCCGCAATCTTTTTCAGACAAATTTCCTTTCCAAAATTCAAATATTGCTCCTTTCGTTCCAAGCCCTCCCATTTGTCCAAACAAAGGTTTCAGACCACATGTGAGGTATCACCGCGCTCATAAAAAAAGTGGTTAACAAACCATGAGGTCAAATTTTTGGAATTACCTCTTGAAAAAGGGAGAAAATTGATGCTAAAGCAACATTTTTGAGAAAAGTATTAAAATTTTCAATATGACAACGTAACGTTAACAAAATCTGTGAAGTACCTGTGGATCTAAAATGCTCACTATACCCCTAGATAGAAGCCTTGAGGGGTCTAGTTTCCAAAATGGCATCACTTGTGAGGGGTTTCTTCTGTTTAGGTACCTTAGCGGACCTGTAAATGCAACATGGTGCACGCAATCTATTTCAGCCAAATTTGCTTTCCAAAATTCAAATATTGCTCCTTCTGTTCCGAGCCCTCCCATTTGTCCAAACAGATGTTTGACCACATGTGGAGTATCGGCGCGCTCATAAGAAAGTGGGCAACAAGTTTTGGGGTCCATTTTGTTGTGTTATTTCTTCTAAAAGTGAATAAATTTGGGTTAGAGCAACATTTTTAGGTAAAATTTAATTTTTGCTTTTTTTCATTCCACATTGCTTTTGTTCATGTGAAGCACCTGAAGGGTTAATAAACTTCTTGAATGTGGTTTTGAGTACTTTGGGGGGTGCAGTTTTTAGAATGGTGTCACTGTTGGGTATTTTCTGTCATCTAGGCCTATCGAAGTCACTTCAAATATGATGTGGTCCCTAAAAAATGGTTTTGTAAATCTTGATGTAAAAATGAGAAATCGCTGATAAACTTTGAACTCTTCTAACTTCCTAACAAAAAAAAATTTTGTTTCCAAAATTGTGCTGATGTAAAGTAGACATGTGGGAAATGTTATTTATTAACTATTTTGTGTCACATAAATCTCTGGTTTAACGGTATAAAAATTCAAAAGTTGAAAATTGCTAAATTTTCAAAGTTTTTGCCAAAATTCAATTTTTTTCATAAATAAACGCAAAAAATATTGTCCTAAATTTGGTACTAACATGAAGTCCAATATGTGACGAAAAAACAATCTCAGAATCACCGGGATCCGTTGAAGCGTTCCAGAGTTATAACCTCATGAAGTGACACTGGTCAGAAGTGCAAAATTTGGTCTGGTCAATAGGTGAAATTAGCTCCGTCACTAAGGGGTTAATAGGGTGGTGTTTTTTTTCCATATACTATTGAGTTTCTATGAATTGATAAGCTGAACCTTCTGTATATTATAAACTGAGGATTGCACTTATTATCTACATATGTTTTAGTTAACAACCATATGTCCCAGAAATATTTAGCATATAGCACTCCAAAACAGCATAATTTAGACACAACCTGGACATCAGTAGATGACCAATTAAAGGAGTGACAAGGATTATAATAAAATAATCTTTATTTATATTCATTAAAACACTAAAAGGTTTAGCAAAAAGGGTACCAAATGGATAGAGAGACACAGACAGTTAAATCTATTACGTCCCACTTGATAATCACAAAATTCGTTATATCAGGGACATATACATCAGAAATACATCAGGTGAGTATACATGCCTAAAACACAGAGGTATTCATTATAGGCGAGTGAATTTCTATGGTTCTCTTTGCGCTGACATTAAATGTAAAACATATATAATGTAAATTACCCATGCCGATATGAATACCTGCAGTATATTACTTATGCAGCGCAAAGAGAAAGCAGAAAAAAGCGCACGTCATTCAATAGTCACACTGACCAGAAGGCACATAAGAAAGTACAGAAGTATATGTAACCTATACCCAAAAGATATTCATTGTAAACAAGTGGAGTTCCCTGGTTCCATTAGCGCTGATGTCACGTGTTTAATACATGTGCATGCCTCATCCACACTTTTACCCATACAAAGAATAAACCGGGTGAATGGATATGAGGTTATTCATGCAAACACATTGGGTACTTGACCATAGGCATTTATGCCCTAACAGCGCAAAAAGAACGCAGAGAAAAAACACGAGTCATTTAGGGCAATAGGAAAATATAATGATCATTGAAATTACATCACCTGAGGACTGAAGAACTGCCGTGACCCCCTCACTCCGACACGTGTTTCGCAATGGCTTTTTCGAGGAGCGTTTGGATATGTTTTAGTGTGTTTTTGCTTCTTGCACAATAACGTCTATTTTTAATGATCTTTATTATAATAAAGTTTGTACTGGGAAATTGTGAATTTATTAGAGTATATTTCCCATATGTATATTCTTGTTAAATGTACAATGGGTCCCCAGTATGATCAGCACCCGTTTGGTAGATCCTGTGCAATAACGTATTTATATTGCCCGCAGTCATTTAGAGCAACCAGTAGTACTACATTACCTCTACAGCTGCCCCCTTGAGATGACAATGGAAGGCTACACATATCAGATGGTTGGTCCTGCTGAATTAGCAGGTTTGGATGACAATGTGTATGAGGGAGCAATATGGCCTACTCCATTTATTGGGACTGGAAAATACTGTATCTGACTGCTGCACTAAGGGCTGGTTCACACTAAGCGACAACGACAACGAGGTCGCTGTTACGTCACCATTTTCTGTGACGTAACAGCGACCTTGTAAGTCATTGTTATGATCGCTGCTTAGCTGTCAAACACAGCAGCCGAAGCAGCGATCATAACCGTGAGAGCAGGGAGCCGCGCACACTGCTTAGCGCTGGCTCCTTGCTCTCCTAGCTACAGTACACATCGGGTTAATTAACCCGATGTGTACTGCAGCTACATGTGCAGAGAGCAGGGAGCCGCGCACACTGCTTAGTGCTGGCTCCTTGCTCTCCTAGCTACAGTACACATCGGGTTAATTAACCCGATGCGTACTGCAGCTACATGTGCAGAGAGCCGGAGCCGGCAGCACAGGCAGCGTGAGAGCTGCGGAGGCTGGTAACTAAGGTAAATATCGGGTAACCACCTTGGTTACCCGATGTTTACCCTGGTTACAGCTTACCACAGCTGCTAGATGCCGGCTCCTGCTTGCTTCATTTCGTCGCTCTCTCGCTGTCACACACAGCGATCTGTGTGTCACAGTGGGAGAGCGCCTTTGAAGAAAACGAACCAGGGCTGTGTGTAACGAGCAGCGATCTCGCAGCAGGGGCCAGATCGCTGCTCAGTGTCACACACAGCGAGATTGCTAATGAGGTCACTGCTGCGTCACCAAAACCGTGTGACGTAGCAGCGATTTCGGTAGCGAGCTCGCTATGTGTGAAGCACCCCTAAGTATAAGTCATACATTCTGTAATCTAGATACACACGTACTGAATATCAATGCAAGCCATTTAGAGAACTTACTCAAATACTTCCAAGGGCACAGTGATGTCGTGAAGCTGTTGACGACACTTGTCTATATCCTGTAATCCTGTGATCATGAAATTCCTGGAGAAATAAAAACGTCATTAATCAGCAGGAACAATGCATTCAGGTATGTGTAGCAGAAATGTTTTAGGAAGATGCTCCTCTGCCTATTATAAACATCAGCATCAAAACCAGGATTTATAAATATGCAAAAAGTACCTGAAAACGCTATATGATAGAAAACGGCAGAAGAGTTAATGGGGAGCAAATGTACAGGTCCCAACAAGACGTCGCTCTTCATATTTCAAATACTCCTCTTACCATTTCTTAGGTGTACTTTTAGATACAGAAGTAAGGAAGGAACAGATTTGAACGCGGCACCAATTCCATAAAAAAAAAACTTTGATCCTTTATTGAAGAAAGTATGCTTTAAAATTCCAGCCAGAACCGCACAGTGCAGGAGTACAGACAGGGTAAACTTCACGCGTTTCGGACTGAATATATAAAAACAGAGGAGTCCTTAATCATAAGTTACCTGTCTGGGGCAAAAGACTGAATATATAAGGACTTCACATGGAGGAATAAGGGAGGGGGAGGGAGGATCGGAGGGGGAGGGAGGAATGAGAAAGAAATTAACCTGTCCCAGATGTCAGATGGTCTGCATTCCAAACTATCCAAATTTAAGAAAAAGGGGAGCATATATGTTTGTAGAAGCAAATAAACAAAAAAACAATGAATAAATAGCATGCATGAAAATATTTAGTTTTCGTGTGTTTTTTTGGTGTTTTTTCATCTGTTTTTTTGTCTTTGATTTTTTTGGGATCCCATTGGGCATATGTTTATACTGATTGCAACAGATTAAATACTTTGCTCCAAGATTCCATCAATATGTATAAAAGTAAATCAATCTCTATATGCCCCAGACAGGTAACTTATGATTAAGGACTCCTCTGTTTTTAAATATTCAGTCCAAAACGCATAAAGTTTACCCCGTCTGTACTCCTGCACTGTGCGGTTCTGGCTGGAATTTTAAAGCATACTTTCTTCAATAAAGGATCAAAGATGTTTTTATGGAATTGGTGCTGAGTTCAAATCTGTTCCTTCCTTACTTCTGCTATACGGTGTGGAGTAGCCGGAGAACTGCGAGCACCCTGGAATATCTAAAGGAGCAGGGAACAGGTGAGCTGAAAAACACTTCCTTTTTTCGTACTTTTAGATACACCCCAAGGAGAGCCATTGGCAGTTTCTGAAAGGCTCTCCCGGGGATAAAACAATATTCTAGAACATAGTAGCATGACCAAAAAAAAAAAAAAAAATCCCCACCTGCCAAAAGTGCTCTATGGATGGTTGTATGTGGACAGAAACCCGAACAGGGCAAGCATTGACTCGCCATAATGAACGTTACTCACATCGAGCTCATCTAAGTCTCTGACCAGCTCGGATCATCTCATCACTACTGATCATACATCATACCCAGTCACATTACTGATGCAGGCAATTATTGGCCTCAGTCATGTGAATATTCTAGAACTAGAAATAGTTATATACAAACCACAGCCACACCATGATTTATCAAAATGTTATGTATAGAATGATATCATAAATATACATGGCGGAATACGGACCCTGGCAGGTCGCTGGAACATGACATATAGAAGAGGGAAAAATTGCGACAACGCCAGTAGATGTAAGTGATGAACTTTATTGCACACAGGGTAGGTGAAATAGCGGCACAAATTGCAGGTGAGACAACAGGTCAAGATAGATCCAGGATCTAATTACACACAATAGGTATAAAAATAGAAAGCTGAAACACTTAATGAATCTAATGTTCACCCACAACCAAAATTGGTCACGGGGACAGCATAATATCCCAGCAGGTAACCAGTAATTGGTGCGAACCAAGGAATGGGACGAGGTCACAAAATCGACCAGCAATTGGGGAGACTGTAAAAACCAGAGACTCATAGAAGGTATAAGACCCCAATTAAACCGCATCCAACACCAATTGGTGTAAATAAGAGACCATGAAAGCCAAAACTGGGATTGTAATATACCTGGAAGGATAATCCTGGAGCACACGGAGACCTGCGTCTGCCCTCCTAGCACTTCTTGTTTCGGATAACCCCCGACTTGAAGTATATGGGATTCATCCAGGGAAGTCGCATCTGCCTTTTCTCCCCTTTCTGGCCGGTTTGCTGGCAGCGTGGACAAAGTAAAGATGGCTCCTTTCACAAGACATGGTTTTCCTGGATCAAGTTTAAATATTCCACGGACTACGGTACTTGGATTCCCCCTGACTGAAGGGGGCCCTACTGTTGCCGTGAGACAGAGGTGCCCTGAGAAGATGGATTTCCGCTTTGTGGCTGTTTGACCCCCATTGTCTCACCCTCTCCCCTCCCCCTCTTTCCCTTTGTATGCTTCCCCCCTACCAGTTTCTTATCTAGTCTCTTCTGCCTTACTTGTTTCTCTCTTCTCTTCTTCTTAACTCACCAGTGTTCCTATATTTGAAAATTCCCGGGTAAACATGGAGGAGTCAAAGTGTTTCAGTTATTATATGTTGCAGTTAGCTTGTTATGAGATAACATACATTGGATGCGAAATGTAATGCTACTGAATCTGATCGATGTGATTCCATGTTTTTCAGTTAAATAAAGAATTATAAAAAAAAGATGGCTCCTTGCCCTCTCTCACTTATGGGTCCCTCGTTGCTGCGGACTTTGTGTGTTTGGTGAGACACTTTGAGTGCCCTCACAGGCAGGTTTAGTAGGTAGTAAAACTTGAGCCTACTTCGGGAACCTGTTTCCCCTGCGTGCCTGGTCTACCAGGAGTCCCCATACTCAACCACCCCGCTTCTTCCTGAGATGTCTTTCACGCTGACTGTGTGGCAACCGATCTCCCCCGCAAACAGCCACTACACTTGCAGGGTCTGACTAGCGTGTCTGCGTGCCCGCTCTCCGCTTCAGACTCTGTGTGTCCTCCTCCATCGCTTCTCTCTGACTCACTACCACTGCATCACTAGCTTCCAGCTTCTCCCTCCACCATTAGCTGAGATGTGGGTCTGCCAAGGGGTCCCCTCTATGATGTGTGTGAGACCCGGTCACTGTGTGTCCACACCCTATTCAGCCTTTGGGATTACCTGTTTGTATTGCATGGGTGCAGTACTCAGTGGCGCCTGACCAGGTCAGGGGCGCCGCGCGTGTAATGTGGAGGGGGGCTGTGCCGCGCGTGTAATGTGGAGGGGGGCTGTGCCGCGCGTGTAATGTGGAGGGGGGCTGTGCCGCGCGTTGTAATGTGGAGGGGGGCTGTGCCGCGCGTGTAATGTGGAGGGGGGCTGTGCCGCGCGTGTAATGTGGAGGGGGGCTGTGCCGCGCGTGTAATGTGGAGGGGGGCTGTGCCGCGCGTGTAATGTGGAGGGGGGCTGTGCCGCGCGTGTAATGTGGAGGGGGGTTGTGCCGCGCGTGTAATGTGGAGGGGGGTTGTGCCGCGCGTGGAAGATGCGGTGACGTTTGAACTGCGCCTGCGCTACTGACAGTGGCGCAGTGCATGCTGGAATAGGGTTACAAAAAACTGGAGATTATGTATGTAGATATGAAAGTAGACCTTTTCAAGTACCGTACATTGAGACAAGAGCACCAAACCAGCAGGATACAGTTCTTCAATGACACCTTCCAAACAAAAGAAGGGCCACCTCAACCAGGCATTGGCACCACCAGGGCCACTTTAACCCTGGCCTGGCAATGGCATCTGGCAGTCACCAAAACAATAGCCACAAGCAGTGTCATTATGTGACCAGTTAATATATAACTTCCATACAGAACACCACAAAACAAGCAGCAGTCCTGAATCTACAGTGCTATCCTCACATCCCCAGTACATCTATGGAGATATACACACTAAGGCCCTGTGCGCACGCTGAGGTTTTTACCGCAGTTTTGCTGGGACAGGGACAGACCCAGGCGGACAGGGGGGGACAGAGGGAGGGGGCAGACCCAGGCGGACAGGGGGGGACAGAGGGAGGGGGCAGACCCAGGCGGACAGGGGGGGGACAGAGGGAGGGGGCAGACCCAGGCGGACAGGGGGGGACAGAGGGAGGGGGCAGACCCAGGCGGACAGGGGGGGACAGAGGGAGGGGGCAGACCCAGGCGGACAGGGGGGGACAGAGGGAGGGGGCAGACCCAGGGGGGGACAGAGGGAGGGGACAGACCCAGGAGGGGACAGAGGGAGGGGACAGACCCAGGGGGGGGACAGAGGGAGGGGACAGACCCAGGAGGGGACAGACCCAGGGGGGGACAGACCCAGGAGGGGACAGACCCAGGGGGGGACAGAGGGAGGGACAGACCCAGGAGGGACAGAGGAGGGGACAGACCCAGGAGGGGACAGAGGGAGGGGACAGACCCAGGAGGGGACAGAGGGAGGGGACAGACCCAGGAGGGGACAGAGGGAGGGGACAGACCCAGGAGGGGACAGAGGGAGGGGACAGACCCAGGAGGGGACAGAGGGAGGGGACAGACCCAGGAGGGGACAGAGGGAGGGGACAGACCCAGGAGGACAGGAGGGGACAGAGGGAGGGGACAGACCCAGGAGGACAGGGGGGACAGAGGAGGGGACAGACCCAGGAGGGGACAGAGGGAGGGGACAGACCCAGGAGGACAGGAGGGGACAGAGGAGGGGACAGACCCAGGAGGACAGGGGGGACAGAGGGAGGGGACAGACCCAGGAGGGGACAGAGGGAGGGGACAGACCCAGGAGGGGACAGAGGGAGGGGACAGACCCAGGAGGGGACAGAGGGAGGGGACAGACCAGGAGGACAGGGGGACAGAGGGAGGGGACAGACCCAGGAGGGGACAGAGGGAGGGGACAGACCCAGGAGGACAGGGGGGGGACAGAGGGAGGGGACAGACCCAGGAGGACAGGGGGGGGACAGAGGGAGGGGACAGACCCAGGAGGACAGGGGGGGGACAGAGGGAGGGGACAGACCCAGGAGGACAGGGGGGGGACAGAGGGAGGGGACAGACCCAGGAGGACAGGGGGGGGGACAGAGGGAGGGGACAGACCCAGGAGGACAGGGGGGGGACAGAGGGAGGGGACAGACCCAGGAGGACAGGGGGGGGACAGAGGGAGGGGACAGACCCAGGAGGACAGGGGGGGGACAGAGGGAGGGGACAGACCCAGGAGGACAGGGGGGGGACAGAGGGAGGGGACAGACCCAGGAGGACAGGGGGGGGACAGAGGGAGGGGACAGACCCAGGAGGACAGGGGGGGGACAGAGGGAGGGGACAGACCCAGGAGGACAGGGGGGGGACAGAGGGAGGGGACAGACCCAGGAGGACAGGGGGGGGACAGAGGGAGGGGACAGACCCAGGAGGACAGGGGGGGGACAGAGGGAGGGACAGACCCAGGAGGACAGGGGGGGACAGAGGGAGGGGACAGACCCAGGAGGACAGGGGGGGGACAGAGGGAGGGGACAGACCCAGGAGGACAGGGGGGGGGACAGAGGGAGGGGACAGACCCAGGAGGACAGGGGGGGGACAGAGGGAGGGGACAGACCCAGGAGGACAGGGGGGGGACAGAGGGAGGGGACAGACCCAGGAGGACAGGGGGGGGACAGAGGGAGGGGACAGACCCAGGAGGACAGGGGGGGGGACAGAGGGAGGGGACAGACCCAGGAGGACGGGGGGGGGACAGAGGGAGGGACAGACCAGGAGGACGGGGGGGGGGACAGAGGGAGGGGACAGACCCAGGAGGACGGGGGGGGGGGACAGAGGGAGGGGACAGACCCAGGAGGACGGGGGGGGACAGAGGGAGGGGACAGACCCAGGAGGACAGGGGGGGGGACAGAGGGAGGGGACAGACCCAGGAGGACAGGGGGGGGGACAGAGGGAGGGGACAGACCCAGGAGGACAGGGGGGGGACAGAGGGAGGGGACAGACCCAGGAGGACAGGGGGGGGACAGAGGGAGGGGACAGACCCAGGAGGACAGGGGGGGGACAGAGGGAGGGGACAGACCCAGGAGGACAGGGGGGGGACAGAGGGAGGGGACAGACCCAGGAGGACAGGGGGGGACAGAGGGAGGGGACAGACCCAGGAGGACAGGGGGGGGACAGAGGGAGGGGACAGACCCAGGAGGACAGGGGGGGGACAGAGGGAGGGGACCAGGAGGGAGGGGGGGGACGAGGGGGGGGGGGGGGACAGAGGGAGGGGACAGAC